>NC_072376.2:86024354-86327822 GCF_028885625.2 Pongo pygmaeus
TATACAATTATATTTTTACACCCAATCACAATATTTAGAGTGAAGAGATCAAAAACTGTTAGAAAATATTTTAATATATTTTCTGTTATTTATATTTTTCCTCACCTCCCCAATATATATACATAGATTAGTAAATCTCCTAAATATTAGCTCTCATCCAATCATATTATTTAGAGTTTCTATGATTCATAAGCATGTTTAAATAAATTTGGAGCCAATTTACAATTTTAATATTTACCAAGATGTTAAACATCAAGATTTATGTCACAGGTATCAACATGCTTAAAGTACCAGGTTGGTGAAACCTCTCTTAGAAATTATTGATCTCAGTCACGAAAATGTGGTTTGGCATTAATATTGTTTTCACTAGAGATCTCTGATTTGGCACTCTGACATCTCATACTGCTAAATCAACATGCAGCCCATCCTTGCTTCTGTCATTAAGTATCAGGGGATTTTTGTAAGCCTCAATTTTGGATAAGTTGACCAGTAACAAATTAATCTTTAAATCAGACACTGAAGCAAAAATGTCATGGTTGAACATGAAGCAAACATTTCTTTGTAAAATTCAAGTTTTAAATCACACCTGCTACCAGACTCTAGGGAAAAGTATCTGCTCAGAAAGAGAAAAAAAAATGGGTAGAGTGGCTATATTAGAAAGACCTCCTCTACGCCTTGTCCATCATAGAGAAAAAGCCCTAATCCAACTTCCTGTTATGGTGGGCAACTGTGGTGTACACAAAAGTCTGGGGCCAGACATTTTTCTGCTACAGCCCTAGCTGGTTGCTTGTACCATTGACATGATTTGGCTCTCAAATCTCATCTCATCTTGTAGCTCCCATAATTCCCACGTGTTGTGGGAGGGACCCAGTGGAAGATGACTGAATTATGGGGGTGGGTCTTTCCTGTGCTGTTCTCATGATAGTGAATGGGTCTCATGAGACCTGATGGTTTTAAAAATGGGAGTTGTCCTACACAAGCTCTCTTTGCCTGCCACCATCCACATAAGACGTGACTTGCTCCACTTTGCCTTCCACCATGATTGTGAGGCCTCCCTAGCCATGTAAAACTGTGAGTCTAATTAAACCTCTTTCTTTTGCAAATTGCCCAGTCTTGGGTATGTCTTTATCAGCAGCATGAAAACAGACTAATACAAACATCAAGCAATCAGCTAGGCCTGTAGCAGGATGAGGTCCAGCCCCTGACTTGCAGCTGAGTGGATCCACTCCCCTGGTAGGTCTTTAATTGATAAAAAGAGGAGAAAAAATGAAATGAATGAGGTTTCTCTGAGAACAAATGAGGAATACGAGTCTCTGGTGCTATTTAATATTAAACACAAGGCAGTGTTGACCTAGGCACTGAGGCAAGGAATGGTGATGAAAGGATGGGACGGAGGCAAACATGAAACACATTACTGCAGTGGGTGATCTCCAGGCGGTGCAGCCCTGTGTTCTGATGAGTCAGACATAACTGGGGAAACTTGGTTTCAACCACCAGGAAATTAAAGCACTTAAAAATTGTTTAGGGGTGAAAGAATATAAATTTATGTGTCATTTCTAGGAAATAACTAACTTTTTAACTTAATAACATCTCACATACCAAATGTCCACCTAACTTCGTATAGCCTGGGGAAATGGTGCTATGTTTAGTGTTTTAAACATTGTGATCTCCAGGTCATATGATACTGATTTTTAAGACATTGAGGAGACAAGAGTCAAACATTTATCCACTTCAGACATCACTATTTCTAGATAGAATCAGGAGGGGCACTTCTCCCATTGCCACAAAACTGTGAGCTAAGGGGTTCTACAAACTACAAAGACTAAAGGATTTATATTGACCCCTCCTATATCAGCTGGTCTTCACGATAACACGTAGAGATGATGGGGCAGCTGTTAAAACACCTTTCTTCTTGCACAGAGCACTCAGATGAATACATAACACTTGAAAGAGAGTAAAGCCTAGAAGGTTGTGGGAACTGTCCAAGGTGACAGGGGAAGAAGATACTTGAGAACTAATAGATAAGTCAGCACCTATCACAACCAATTTTAAAGACAAACCAAAAAGAGGAATTTTTCTCTAGCAAGAAGTCTCAGGCTTTTCTTAGCTTCCAAGGAAGACTTCTCTGAAGGTCAGGCTGTACCTGTAGGACTGGTGATTGGATAGATCTCAATGTGTATAAAATGCCTGAAGCATCAAAAACCAAGCTGTTGCTCAATGACTACATCTTTCTTGGAAGATGCTAGAGAAGTGGAGCAGAAATGATCAGTTGAAAGGAAAGGAGATTGATAAACATCTGTTGATACATTCTTGCTCAGGAGGTTGTTCAATGATCAAAGACTCTTAATACCTTAGAACTGTGATCTTACTATTAAAGTCTATTGAATGGCCATTTCAATGTAGAAAAGAGCAGAAAAGGAAAGAGAAGGGAAAGGAAATGAATAGGAAAAGGGATGCATATGTTAAATTCTTAAATATCCATGAAAATACGGGGGAAAATAAAAACTTATGTGTTGACTCTGAAAATGCTATTTCTGAGGACAGTGGAGAGAGGAATAATAGAGCAGATTCTGGCAGATGAGGTTCATTTAGAAAATGTGAGAACAGATGATAGCTGCAATCAAATGTTTCTATGAAGGACTATGTGAGTGCTAAGAGATCACCCCATGACCCTAATTTTTGGTGTTAGCAGTTGGAATTTTGTCAATTAAAAAAAGGGAAACTATATTCAAGGCTTGAGGAGAAAAGAAGACCAAAAAGTCAGCCCTGGGACCTCAGCTCATGCCTTGTCTATAGGCACTGATGTGGCTGTAATACCATGGTGAGGTCATGGCTCTCACATTAAAAGCTTTGAGGGTTTTGGGTAGCCAGAGTTCTTTTCCTAAGTAGAGTCCACATATCCTTACCCCATATAAAACAAACATCCCAGTGACATACTTAGGTCTCTGTACCACCATGAAACAATTCAGTTACTCACCAAAAGAACAACCATTTGGAACTAAGAAAATGGCCTCTAAAATGAAATCCTGCCATTTGCAGCAACATAGATGGAACTGGAGTGCATTATGTTAACTGAAATAAACCAGACACAGAAAGGTAAATTTTACATGTTCTCATTTATGTTTGGGAGCTAAAAATGAAAACGATTGAACTCATGGTGATAGATAGTTGAATGATGGTTACTAGAAGGTGGGAAGGGTAGCAGGGGTCGGGGGAAATTGTGTAGTTTATGGGTAAAAATATATAGCTAGATAAAATGAATAAGATTTAGTGTTTAATGACACAAAAAGGTTACTATAACCAACAATAATTTATTGTACCTTTAAAAATAATTAAAAGAGTAGAATTGGAATGTTACTAACATAAAGAAATGAAAAATGCTTGAGGTGATGAATAGATTGATTATCCTGATGTGATTATTACACATTGTATGCCTGTGTCAAAACATCACAGGTACCCTATAAATCTTTACACCTATTATGGACCCATAATAATTAAAAAATTAAAAAATTTTAAATGAGAACAAAGAGAAAAATGGCCTCTATGAACTGGAGAAGAAACATAGGAACACAAATGGTAGAGGACTTTAGTCTCTTAATGACAAACGAGACTCAGAAGTATCAAAGTTTATTTTTTAACAGACAAGCCTTTATTAGGAAATCAAGTGAAGATAGAAGGAAGGACAATTTTGAAGATCTTTTCTGTCTCTCCCATCACTTAATGTTATGAGAGAACATCCTTGTTCCTCATACAGAGTCAGAGATCAATAATGTCTTTGTAACAAATGCATTAATAGATTAATTAACAGAAATAAACCTTTATGATTTGAGTTTTAGTGCCTTTCAACTGAGGGTATATTATGAAGAGATTGAAATTCTTTGCAGAAATTGTTACATTGAAGAAACAGAGGGATATGGGTCTTCTATTTCATAGAGACCCAACATGAACTACAGCAGCAATAGCAGTGGTGGGTCTAGTCCAAGGTCTTGGCACATTATTCCAAGAGTAAGCTAGGAAAAATTAATCAACTTGGCTACCAGAACCTAGAGGTGGGGACAAAAATAACATAATAATCTCTTTTCCTCTTGCATATCCTCTTAGAAGACCTCATGAGTCGAATACAAATAGCTGTTAATTGAGGAAAGTTTCATTGCATATGTATTAGCAGGATATATTGAAGGGTCATTCATGGATAGGATTATTGTACTTTCTCTATATAAAGTGAATGTTGGCTATTCACAAGACAAATTATTAAATTAATCAGTGATTCATGGAAGAGTTAGAATAAGTCTTGGAGATTGCTTTATTAGAGATTAGTGACATTAGGACATCTGTTGCATAACAGGACTATTGGTAAATAGTGGGCAAGAAAGTTATTACAAGCTCCCATTATCCAAATATATCACCAATTCAAAAAGAATTCTGAAAAACAGCATGTAAATGTCTATTGATTACAATACTCTTAATTGTCTATTTAAGGCTGGTTATAAAAGCAGTAGCTTTGACCTCCATATCAATCAGGATGAATTTGTTTGCTTGTTACAAAATTAGTGTTTTATAGTTAAGATGATATCACCAGATAGATGAAGAGGAATAGGAAAACTCCATCTTTTCTCAGTGCAGTTTCTCATGCCTTTAAATAAGTGTCTCAGGAGATGTATCAGAAGTCTCTGATAGGTTTCAACACAAAATGAAAAAGGTGGTTTATGGTGAGACCCACCTAGATGGGTAACTGTAGCAGCAGGTAGTGGCAGTGACAGCAGTTATAACTTGTTTTAGCAGTAGCTGCTGCAGCAGCTATAATAAAAGCATCCACTGCCCAGTGTTGCATGTTGAGTGTTAGCGATGCAAGCCATGGTGTGTCTGACCTGTGGGAAAAGCTTACTTTACCTTCACCAGTCTGGTTCTGCTACATGAATTTGGGCATTGTTCTCGATGTGCATCCTCTGAGACTTGTTCTCTGGCCCTCCTAAAAATTATGTGAGCTTCTGAGTGTCTTTTTAAAATACAGTTCTTTTCTGTTTAAATTGTCATTTGTTATTTGTAACTGATTGTATCATTGTCTTTAGCAAGCTGTTAGGGTAAAAGAATCTGCATGAAGTCTCTTTCAATATCTCCCTGGAGAAAGCCAGTTCTGTGAGGCTTTTATGCACAAGGTGGTCCTCAGGAGGGAGTGAGCAGCAAAGTAACCAAAAGTTATTCCTGACATCCCACTGATAATCAGCAGTTTCTTTGGGAAGCAAAGTTACAGAGCAAAAAGATTATGGGCCTTGTAACCAGAAACTACCATTTACAGTATCTATAACAAGTTGATTAATCTCTCTGGGACCTTTTTTTCCTTATATGTATACACAAATAATAGCATTTATTTTGCAGGGCTGTTATAAGATTGAGGGAAAATTGATATGAAGGATTGAGCCAGGTGCTATAGAAGATGAAAAATGAGTTGGGTAATGCAGGAAGAAGAAAATGACTTGAACATGAGGAAAAACACAGTGAGACTGATGATCACTAAATATTGGGGTCCTCCATGCACCATTTGAGGCCATGACGTGAGCTCTCTCTCTAGGTAGATTCCATAAGTCATTCCTTATGTGATGTCTCTCACACACATAGCTTCAGCACAAACTTCTTCCTTGAGTTCCAGAATCATAAACAACTTGCTCCATGATCTTTTCACTTGGATATTTCACAGGAATTTACAATTTTAAATGTCTAAAAGAGGATATTTTTTATTCCACTGCTATGTAAACATGTATTTCCCCATTCTTTCACATCTCAATCAATGGCATCCCTATACAGAGTTGTTTCCATCAAACAACAGGGAAACATTCTTGAATCTTCCATTGCCAGTATCCAAACCCATCAGAATGTCCTGGAGGTTGTAACTGTGAAATATATAGAGACTCTTTCATCATCTCTATGTCTCAATAGATATCATCCTAGCCCAATCCATCATAATTTTCAGTCCAGATCAAGGGTTGACAAATTTTCCGTAAAGGACCAGAAAGTAATTTTGTTGTTGTTTTGCAGGATATACAGTTTCTGTCACAATTATTCAACACCGTCATTACAGTGTGAAAGTAGCCATATGTAAAATGTGCAAATCATTGCAGCTGTGTTTTACTAAAGCTTTATTTACAAAGACATGTGGCAGACCAGACTTAGCCCACCCTGATAGTTTGCTTAGCTTTCACCAAGGTTGTTGGAGTTGCCCTCTAACTTGAATTTCTTTTTCTTTTTTCTTTCTTGAGGTGGAATCTTGCTCTGTCACCCAGGTTGGAGTGCAGTGGTGCTATCTCAGCTCACTGTAACCTCCGCCTCCTGGGTTCAAGTGATTCTCCTGTCTCAGCCTCCTGAGTAGCTGGGATTACAGGCACACGTCACCATGCCCGGCTAATTTTTATATTTTTAGTAGAGACGGAGTTTCACCATGTTAGCCAGGCTGGTCTTGAACTCCTGACCTCAGGTGATCAGCCCACCTTGGCCTCCTCAAGTGCTGGGATTACAGGCGTGAGCCACCATGCCCAGCCTAACTTGAGTTTCTCAATCCAAAGTTGACACTACGACATTTCCACACAGAAGTCAGATTAAAAAAAAAAAAAAAAAAAACCAGATCATACCTTCTTGTAACATAACATCCTTGAATTGCTTTCTACTGCAAATAAAATAAGTTATAAACTCTGCATCTTGGCCTAGAAATTTCTGCATGATCATGTCCCTGATGACCGCTGTGATCTCACTCATGTCATTTTCCCCCTTTCTAAGTTCCAGCCATCAGCTGCTACTCCTAGTTATGAAAACATAGCACACTCGTCCTGCTTCTGACTTTTGTCCTGCTGTGTGTTCTGCCTGGAACCCTCATTTCTATGCTCTTTGCAGGTGTGTATCATTTCTATTCTTCTGGTGTCAGCTTAAAATTTCACCTTCTTAGTGACCATTGTTCTAAGCTAAGCATTCCCAGCCCATGATCCTTTTTGATCAAGTGGTGAAGTTACTCTGACTCATAGATCTACCATAGTCTCTATATTGTTTCTTTGACTGTTTTATTTTTACTTCTCCCACTAGCAAATGAGGAGAGTCCCATGAGGACAAGGTCCTGTACTGCTCTGTTCATCATGTATCTTGAGCACTTAGCACAATGAAGATTCTCTGTAAATAGAAATTGGGTATTTGAATGAATAAAATGAAAATAGAGAAAGCTAGGTGCAAATGAAGAGTCTTTCTGCAAGGCAGGGAGAAATGAATTGAGAAAGTTTCTACCAGACAATGATAAAGAGTGACATAGAGAGGGAGAAAGGGGAGGGAGGGAGGGAGGCAGAGAGAGAGATAGAGAGAGAGGAATTGAAAGACTAAACCAGGGAAGGTTCAAATTTGTGCTGAAGGGAACAGAAGAGCTGACCAAGACAAAATAAAAGACTTTATGTGGCATTGAATCAGCAGAAAGAAGTTGGGAAACATGAGGTGCTGTGATCTGGATGCTTGTATCACTTCTTAAAAATTTTCTTGACACATATATTAATCCATTTTCACACTGCTATAAAGGATTGCCCCAAACTGGGTAATTTATAAAGAAAAGAGGTCTAATTGATTCACAGTTCTCTATGGCTGGAAGCCCTCAGGAAACTTAAAATTGTGGCAGAAGGCCAAGGGGAAGCAAGACACATCTTACATAGCAGCAGTGGGGAGAGAGAAACAGAGAGAGAAGTGGCACACTTAAAACCATCAGCTCTCGTGAGAACTTGCTCACTATCACAAGAACAGCATGGGGGAAACCACCCCCACCCCAGGAACCCTCCTCACCCCATTATTCAATCACCTCCCACCAGGTCCCTCCCTCCACATGTGGGGATTACTATTCAAGATGAGATTTGGGTGGGGGCACAGGGACAAACCATAACAACAGATATGGTATACCTTATTATTGTTATCATTATTATTATTATATTATAGACTTATGAAGCACTGCAGAAGTATATTCTGAAGGCTTGATGAGAAAAACAGGCCAGAAAGAACATTCTAAGCATTTGTCAGACAAACTCTTTTTAATGCTTTAAAGAAATGCTTTTCAAACATTGGTGTGCAAAAGAAAAATCTCCTAGACAGCTTGTTAAAATACAGATTCCTAACAACCTCATTCTCATATCCTAATTTAGTAGTGGTCCTGGGACACCACCCAGGAATTATTTTTTCATTGAGATTACACTCACATGCTGTAAAATTCACCCTTTTAAAGTGTTCTCTTTGGTGGTTTTTAAAAAATGTTCACAAAGTTGTGTAATCATCACTATTATCTAATTCCAGAATATTATAAGCATCCCCCAAACCCATACCCATTACCAGTCACTCCCCATTCCTCCCTTGCCAAGCCCCTGGCAACCACTAGTTTTTCTGTCCAATTGATTTGCCTATTCTGAACATTTTATATAAGTGGAATCATCCAAAACAGCTTTTTGTATCTAGCTTCTTTTACTTTGCATAATGTTTTCTTTGTGCTTAATGAAATTAGCATAAGGCTCATCCATGTTGTAACATAAGTCAGTACTTTTATGCTGGATAATATTCCATTGTAATAATATAAAGAATTCTTATACCACATTCTGATTATCCATTTATCAATTGTGGACATTTGGTTATTCCTACTTTTCGGCTATTACAAATAATGTTGCTATGAGCTTTCATAAGTATGTTTTTGTATTGACATATATTTTCAATTCTCTTTGTTGTATTTCTAAAAGTGAGATTGCTGGGTCATATAAAAGCTCTATGTTTAACATTTTAAGTAATTGTTAACTGTTTCCCAAAACTGCTGCTTTGTTTACATTTCCACCAGTAATGTATGAGGGTTCTAATTTTTCCACATCCTTGAAACACTTTATATTATCTCGTGGTTTTGATTTATATTTCCCTAAGCACAATGAAGAATACATTAGTTAATATTGATGTTGAACATTTTTTCACATACTTCCTGGTCATTTGTATATTTTCTTTGAAGAGATGTATATTTTAATACTTTTCCCAATTTTAATACGGTTATTTGTCTTTGTGTTACTGCACTGTAAGATTTCTTTATACATTCTGGATACTAGGTGCTTACTATGTATATGATTTGAAAATAATATCTCCCATTTCATGGGCTGTCTTTTCACTTTCTTGTTAATGCCCTTTGATACACAACTTTTTAAAATTTTAAAGAAGTCCAATTTGTTTTTTATTTTGTTGTTAGTGTCATATCTAAGAAATAATTATCTAATACAAGATCACAAAGATCAAAGCCTATCTTTTTTCCTAAGGGTTTTATAGTTTTAGCACTTTTATTTAGGTTGCTGATGTATTTTGAGTCCAGTTTTTTGTATGGTGTGAAGTAGTGGCCCAACTTCACTCTTTTGTATATTGATATACGATTGTCCAGCATCATTTATTTAAAAGACTATTCTTTCTCCCATTTGTTTATCTTGGCACCCTTGTTGAACATCAACTGATCATAAATTTATAGTTTTATTTCTGGACTCTCAATCCTATTGCATTGGTATATATTGTCCACCGTAGGCCAGTACTACATAGCCTTGATTGTTGTAGCTATGTAGCAATTTTGAAATTGAGAAGTATGAGTCTTTCAAATTACTCCTTTTTAAAGATTGTTTTAGCTACTCTGGGTCTCTTATTTCAGAATTTGCTTTTCAATTAGACAGAGTCCTTTTAACTTCTCATACTTTGTAGGCAGGGTACAAGGAGGCATGTGATTTAAGGTTTTGGTACCTACTTGATTAAAGATCCTGGGCTGACCTTGGTTGATTCTACAGTTTTTTTTTAGTTTACATCATAATATCAATTTTGAGGCTTAGAAAATTTCTTATATCAGGATAAGAAGAATAAGAGTTTACAGATTTAAAAAAATGTAACATTTCATATTTCAAAATGCCAGAATTCTTTGCTCTGAGGAAAATAACCGCATATGTAATCTGAGAGAACATGTCCCCAGCACTTTGCAAGTATGAACTAACGACTTCCCCTCTTACCTGTGCCTTTACCAGAGTCTAGCTAAAGACAGTTAGAGGAACAGGGAGTTGGCAGTCCTACTCACGGTAACTTCATAATGTACTATAAATCATATAATGGCAAAAAGTATGCAGAACTTTTTCATTAAAGAATGTTCTTACAGAAATTCACAGTGAAAGAATCTGAACGATTACAGAGGATAGGAGAGAACAATAGAAAAGCACTTAGGAAGGGTAAAAACTGAGTTATTACAGAAAAAAAAAACAAAATTTTATATAGATAAACCAGAACTAATTTTGTCCCAGAAAACTAACGTGAGTCCAGGTTAGATTGACTGATTGATTAATTGATTGGCCCAAAATGGAAGAAGACATCAAATGCAAATGTGAGACTGCCAATTGAATATAAAACAAAAATGATTTAATTAAACTTTGTGAAACACGTTGTCAATACTGAAATCAAAGTTTTGATGGATTATTGGAGTCAGCTATTATAATTTTGGGACAGGCTTACATAACAGGATCATATTCTGAAATACTAACTAATGTGTTTTCCTCCTGCGTACCCACAGCAGCAGAGTCAGCATATTCTATCAACTTGTTACTCCCACAGTGCCACATAGCACCTAACCTAAAACTAGCAAATAATCCACTTCCATTTAAAGGAGCACTAAAATTATAATGCTTTCTTTTTGCCACCATAGAATATCTACCCTTAGCAGCATTCAGCATGTCACTTACTGAGGATGAAGAAGTAATCATAACTACCTATTTCTTTAAATCTTGCTCAACTTTTTTTCCAAAATATGGCACATGGACAATCCCTTTCTCAAGGCCCTACTTATTTACAGGAACATCACAGATATATTGTGCGTTTGGTTCCAGACCACTGCAAGAAAATGAATATCAAAATAAAGTGAATGACAAACTTTTTTTGTTTCCCTGTACATATAAAAGTTGTGTTTACATGATACTGTAGCCTATGAAGTGTGCTATGGCATTATGTCTAAAAAATATGAATCCCTTAACTTTAAAATATTTTATTGCTAAAAACTGCTAACAATTATTTGAGCCTTCACCACATCATAATACTGTTCCTGGTGGAGGGTCTTGCCTCAATGTTGATGGCTGCTCACTGCTCAGGGAGTTGGCTGCTGATGGTTGAGGTGGCTGTGGCAATTTCTTAAAAGAAGTCAGCAATGAGATTTGTGGCATTGATTGACTCTTCCTTTCACAAAAGATTTCTCTATAGCATGTGATGCTGTTGGGCAGCATTTTATCCACAGCAGAACCTCTTCCAAAATTGGAGTCAATCCTTTCAATTCCTGATGTTGCTTTATCAACAAAATTTATGATGTAATACTCTGTATCCTTTGTTATCATTTCAACAATCATCACGGCGTTTTCACCAGGAGTAGATTCCATTTCAAGAAACCACTTTCTTTGTTCATCCATAAGAAGTAATTCTTCATTTATTCAAGTTTTGTGATGAGATTGTAGCATTCAGTCACATCTTCAGACTCCACTTCTAAATGTCTTACTATTTCTACCACATCTGCAGTTATTTCCTCCATTGAAGTACTGAACTTCTCAAAGCTATCCATGAAGGTTGAAATCAATTTCTTCCAAACTCCTGTTAATGTTGACATTTTGACTTCCTTCTATGAATCACAAATGTTAACAGTATTTAGAATGATGAATCCTTACCCAAAATTTTTCAATTTATTTTGCCCAGATCCGTCAAAGGAATCACTATCTCTGGCAGCTACAGCCTTACAAGATGTATGTCTTAAATAATACTATTTGAAAGTCAAAATTACTTTTTGATCCATGGGCTGCAGAATAGATTTTGTGTTCACAGGCACAAAGGCAACATTAATTTCTTTGTCCATCTCCATCAGAATTCTTACATGACTATGTGCATTCTCAATGAGCAAAAGATATCTAGAAAACCCCATTGTCTCAGCCCAAAATCTCCTTAAGCTGATAAGCAACTTCAGCAAAGTCTCAGGATACAAAATCAATGTACAAAAATCACAAGCATTCTTATACATCAATAACAGACAAACAGAGAGCCAAATCATGAGTGAACTCCCATTCACAATTGCTTCAAAGAGAATAAAATACCTAGGAATCCAACTTACAAGGGATGTGAAGGACCTCTTCAAGGAGAACTACAAACCACTGCTCAAGGAAATAAAAGAGGATACAAACAAATGGAAGAACATTCCATGCTCATGGGTAGGAAGAATCAATATCATGAAAATGGCCATACTTCCCAAGGTAATTTACAGATTCAATGCCATCCCCATCAAGTTACCAATGACTTTCTTCACAGAATTGGAAAAAACTACTTTAAAGTTCATATGGAACCAAAAAAGAGCCCGCATCGCCAAGTCAATCCTAAGCCAAAAGAACAAAGCTGGAGGCATCACGCTACCTGACTTCAAACTATACTACAAGGCTACAGTAACCAAAACAGCATGGTACTGGTACCAAAACAGAGATATAGATCAATGGAACAGAACAGAGCCCTCAGAAATAACGCCACATATCTACAACTATCTGATCTTTGACAAACCTGACAAAAACAAGAAATGGGGAAAGGATTCCCTATTTAATAAATGGTGCTGGGAAAACTGGCTAGCCATATGTAGAAAGCTGAAACTGGATCCCTTCCTTACACCTTATACAAAAATTAATTCAAGATGGATTAAAGACTTAAATGTTAGACCTAAAACCATAAAAACCCTAGAAGAAAACCTAGGCAATACCATTCAGGACATAGGCATGGGCAAGGACTTCATGTCTAAAACTCCAAAAGCAATGGCAACAAAAGCCAAAATTGACAAATGGGATCTAATTAAACTAAAGAGCTTCTGCACAGCAAAGGAAACTACCATCAGAGTGAACAGGCAACCTACAAAATGGGAGAAAATTTTCGCAACCTACTCATCTGACAAAGGGCTAATATCCAGAATCTACAATGAACTCCAACAAATTTACAAGAAAAAAACAAACAACCCCATCAAAAAGTGGGTGAAGGACATGAACAGACACTTCTCAAAAGAAGACGTTTATGCAGCCAAAAAACACATGAAAAAATGCTCACCATCACTGGCCATCAGAGAAATGCAAATCAAAACCACAATGAGATACCATCTCACACCAGTTAGAATGGCGATCATTAAAAAGTCAGGAAACAACAGGTGCTGGAGAGGATGTGGAGAAATAGGAACACTTTTACACTGTTGGTGGGACTGTAAACTAGTTCAACCCTTGTGGAAGTCAGTGTGGCATTTCCTCAGGGATCTAGAACTAGAAATTCCATTTGACCCAGCCATCCCATTACTGGGTATATACCCAAAGGACTATAAATCATGCTGCTATAAAGACACATGCACACGTATGTTTATTGCGGCATTATTCACAATAGCAAAGACTTGGAACCAACCCAAATGTCCAACAATGATAGACTGGATTAAGAAAATATGGCACATATACACCATGGAATACTATGCAGCCATAAAAAATGATGAGTTCACGTCCTTTGTAGGGACATGGATGAAATTGGAAATCATCATTCTCAGTAAACTATCGCAAGAACAAAAAACCAAACACCGCATATTCTCGCTCATAGGTGGGAATTGAACAATGAGAACACATGGACACAGGAAGGGGAACATCACACTTTGGGGACTGTTGTGGGGTAGGGGGAGGGGGGAGGGATAGCATTGGGAGATATACCTAATGCTAGATGACGAGTTGGTGGGTGCAGCGCACCAGCATGGCACATGTATACATATGTAACTTACCTGCACGTTGCGCACATGTACCATAGAGCCTAAAGTATAATAATAATAATAATAATAATAATAATAATAATAAATAAAAAAAATAAAAAAATAAAAAAATAAAAGAATTGAAAATACACTTTACAAGGGAGATTTACAAACAGCAAACAAGCATCCTGAAAGGTGTTCAACATCATTAGTAATCATGAAATAATAATTAAAAGCCTAATGGGATACTACTAAATGCCTACCAGTAGCTACAATTTTAAAAAGAGTGATGATGAGGATATGGAGTTGTCAGGGCACACTTCCTTTGTGGGTGGGAATATGAAATGGTAAAACTCTTTTGACAACAGTTTACAGCATGGCTTATTGAATATTTTGAGCCTACTGTTGAGACCTACTGCTCAGAAAAAAATAATTTTCTTTCAAAATATTACTGTTCATTGAATTTCCTAGGAACCATTATGAAAATTCAACAGATGACATATCTGTATCTATTCCTGTACTTTAATTGGTTTCATGGGTCTGTCTGTCTCTCCTTACTCCAACTGTCCTTGTTAATGTATTTTATGTTGTGCCTTGAAATCAGATAGTGTGGTTTCTTTTTGTTCTTCTTTTTCAAAACTGAGCTGTTATAAGTCTTTGCTTATTCATATAAATGGTATAAGTGATGTATCAATTTCTCAAAAACAGCTTAATGGGATTTTTATTTAACATGGCATTGAATGTGCACACTGACTTGGGGAGAATTATCAGCTTAGCAATTTTGAGTTTTCTAATTTATAAACATGATATTGATACTTTGTTATTTGCTTCGGTCTTTTTATCTTTTTTTTTTTGCAGTCTTGTGATATACAGCATAGAATTCTTGTTCATCTTTTGTTCAATTTATTCTTAAGTGTTTTATAATTCTGATGCTATGGTAAATGGTATTTTAAAAATTCTATTTTCAAATATTTTGCTGGTATAACACAGAAATAAAATAGACTTTTACATATTGTCTTTTTATCTTGAAATTTTATTAAATTCACTTTTTGGTTCAATATATTTTATAATTTATTTTTAGTTTTCTGTATTAATGACAATTTTATCTGCAAATAAGGACAGTTTTATTTCTTCCTTTTTCATTTTTATGTCTATTTCTTTTTTAAAACTGACTTCACTGCCTATAACAATTAGCATAAAATAGAGTTGAAATACTGAGACTAGAAATAATTGTCTTGCTCTTTTTGAAGTAGGTCAAGTGTTATTCAAATCATTTGTACATTAATTGATATTTTTGTCTACTTCTATTAGTTACTTAGTGGTATTAAAATTTCTAACTGTGATTGAAGATATACCTGTTGTAAGTTCTAATTGGTAGTTTTCTTTCATGTAATTTAAAGCTTATTTAGTAAACGTATATAAATTTATAACTTTTTTTATTTATTGACCCTTTATCATTATGAAATGTGCTTATGTATCTCTGATAATACTTATTTTCTTGCAGTCTGTTTTGCTGAATATTTATAAGACCACTCTAGACTTCATATGGTACTGGTTGCATGGTGTTTTTCTTTCCATTCTTTAATTTTCAATCTGTATATGCCTGAATTTAAGCAATTTTTTTTCAAACCATCACAGAAAGCTGACTGGATATAGTTCAATATAAAACTTTCACAACTTTCATTTACTACAAAGAACTATCTTGTGCACAGCAACATTGTGGTCTATTTCCAATACATGAGCCACCACATATTTTCCTGTTCTATGACATAATCCCTCCTGGTCATAGCATTCATCAGTCTGGTCTCAAATTCAAGTTAGGGAAAAAAAAGTCAAAACTGTTTCTAACGTCAGAAATCTATTTGTTCCAAAGAAAATAACTTCCAGTCTGATTTACTAATACTGCATTTTTTGGAAATCAAAACGACTCAAAGTAAAATATTTTGTTAAAGCAATTTGGTCAATTTACTCTTCAGAGGAAGTCACGCTTTAAAATCCCAAAAGGCTAGTAAGAAACTCATAGTGCAACATTAGCCAGAATTTCTAGGATTTTGTGACTTTTGGCTTGGTATTGCAACACCTTTTATGTCAGTGTGAGCAATTTCCTAATTCCCAATTCTTATACTAAAAAATAACATTTAAAATATGCATGAAAGTAGTTATTCACTGGAAATTCACAATCAGATTTAATGGATTAGTGGCAAAAAATCAACTCTAAGATACATTTTTTTCTTATTTTTTTCTTTTGATCTTTGTTTTGTCGATGTGGTGACGGCGCTGGTGGTAGTGGTGGTGTGCTTGTGTGTTTGTCTTTTAAGTTCATGAACATTGTCTGGGATATTTGTCAAATGTTAGGTCTTCACTATTTTTTCAAGCAGTGACAAGGAAGGAAAAACGGTTTTGAATGTCTAGGAAATACAAAAATCACAAATATACAGATACATTACAATTATTCTTATTAAAATGGCAATGCTGAGGTTCTACTATGTATTAAATGAGAATTAAATATATTATGAAGTAATACAGAAGACAGTATCTGCTGAAAAATACAAGTTATGAAGGTAATGGTGATCAGAAATTATATCTCAAACAAGCATTATTTAGCACAGTATTAGAGATCTAATTTACATAAAGGACTTTTGTAGTATAGAAATGCCTTCTCAAAGTTATTTAAAACATCTAACATTAAAAAATATATATGTGTGTGTATATATATATATATCTTTCCTTAGCCCAGAAGAAATTTTTGAAGAAAGCAATGAAGACTTCCTGTTTCTGAAAAACTTAAGGCTTTTAGAAACATTTAAAACTTTAATTCTTATCTTTTTTTATCCTCTGTAACAACTCTTGTTGCCAACAAAAACTTTTGTAACGTTTGCAGAGTTGGACAACAGATAACTAGCTGCCCCATCCACACAAGAGGTGGGAAAGAGAAGCCCAGCTGTGATTATTTGAAATCTAGCTCAGTACGGACTAAGTCAAGGTTCATTGATTTAGTCCTCAAACAGATATAATCTGAAATGAGCAGCAAGGAAAATTAGATAATTGGCAAAAGGAAGAAAAATATTCCTGGCATTTCAAAGCAAAGGTGAAGCAACCCTGGAGCAAAGTCATTCCCTGGATGATACTACTTCTTATTGAACTACCAGCTCAATTTAGAAGGAGACAGACTGCATTCACATTGCAAAGTAAACTCAAGAGTTACTGGTGTTTTTTCCTTTTTCTTTGCATACATGCAAGTAACTCTATCCTCCACTTAAACTCTTATTGCCTTCCTTATACTGATACACTTGATATGCTTAACCTGATAATAATATGCCCACATCCTTAATTATTGCAATTATATGGCATTTCTTAAAGGTAATACAAAGAATGGTGAATATGAAAAATAAAATCTTAGAAAAAACATTTGAAAAGGGCTACCCTAAGCCAAATACTAAATCATATAATTAAAGTCTTCTCTAGTTAGAAAAAACCAATTTAGAATGACATACACACACTGTTAACATTCAACGCAATATAATGTAATCAGATTTTTCCATTGTCATTTATCTCCAACAATCTCTGTCACAAAAACTATGGAATTTGGTTAATACATTAGTTATATGTATTTTTTCTTTTAATATCAAGTGCCTTGCTGGATTCTGAACATTCTTTTGAACAGTTTGAATTCAAACACAGAAAATATCATTGATATCATTCTAACTTTCCCTAAGAATAACCCAGAAATAATTTCCCACATAGGAGGCAGCCAATCCAAAATTGTAAAGTTTAAAAAAATAGAGGAGTTAATGACAGTAAACAGCCCCATTCTTTTCTCTTTAAGATCTACTTGTAAGGTAAAGAACACCGTAAAATTAAAAAGTTGTTATCATTATCCGTCATCAAGTGCTCATAGACTGTTCACTGTTGAACTAAGAAATTATGTGAGGTTGTTTGAGAAACGTAAGACATCATCACTGATTTTAAGGAGTTTGTAGTTGACTTGAGGGAGATAAAAGTAAAATTAAGGAGTAATTAAACTCTGCCTCATGCAGTGGTTACTGTAAGTACACTAGATGTTCGAAGAGCAAAGGTGGAAGGAATACTCTATTCTGGCTTTGTCAGAATAAGCTTTTTCAAAGACAAGACTTTGAATTTGCCTTGAAGAAAGTGAGGGATATAGAAAGTGGTTTCAGGTTGAATATGTTGGAAGTCTCTTGTACCCTTGATATTACTGTGGTCCCAAAGATAGGAGTGAATGGATTGAGGTTCTCAATAGCTTAAAATGTGGTTGCTGCGGAATATAATAAAGTGGTTACCCAGATTGTGGAAAGCCACTGAGGGGTGTTTGCCAGCAACTGCGAAAAAAGTGGTTTGTAATCTGGAAACCATTAAACATTACTGGGGCAGTTTCTCTGGTGTTTAACTGCCAATTCTGGATTTTCTACCACTTAACTCATTCTCTGGGAAAGAGATTTTTTTTTTTATCAGCCTCAAAGAATAAATGTGAAGCTCAAGAAATAATGAGCATAAAAGTGTTTTGAAAGCCACAAACTCTTCGAAATGTTTTCATTCATATTATATTAATCTGTGGTACAATGACTAAAATAGGATTGATTTTGACAGGGAGTAAAATTTTCAGGCCATCAGGATGCAAACGGCATTGGATGGATGAATTGTTCCTTATTGTTGGGAACAAAAACAACACAGAGCTTTTCTCTACCAGCTGGACATTGTGCAGGTAAGACAAATGGTTTTCCTTTAAACTAGTGAAAAGGGGGCAATGACTTTTAAAGTCCTATGTCTGTCGTAGTTCTTCATGCTCTCCATCTTAACCTCAGGGGATCTTTGCATCATTCATGTTCCCTCCTGTATTTGTACAAGGCCAACATCAGAGAATGCCTAGATAGAAGCCAGACATGGACAATGACCCAGGCTGATTTTCATGGGAAGCCAGGATAAGTGACACATTGCTTCCTGATTAGGTTGGGTAACCTAACAACCCACTTCTATTGGGGGCTTTCTATTACTTGCTTATCAACTGCAGAAATATTTTTTCTTTTTACATTCTATAAATAATCATTTGTGAGTTGATTCTGAGTGCAAAGCAGGTGAGGCATGTACACTTATAAGACCATTAGGAGGAACTGGCAATCTTGTCTCATGATTCCTCTCTGATTTTACCATTTGGTGCCAAAAACAAATTCATATGTTCATTTATGTTTAAAATAGCTTATTCAGAACTAACCCACTTACAGACAGGGAGAGAGAGTTTAAAAGTCAATAACCTATGTCATCTCTAAACTTTTTTTTTAAACAAAGCCTTATACTGTGGTTTATTCCCTGTGGTTAAGTTGAATTAATTGCCTAGGAGCTGAGACACATTTTTGAAGTTTTGTCTCAGCCATTTCAGCAAGGCTTATCTTTTGTCTTCAGATACATTCTAATCTTTACAATGTCAATATACTAAATCTGCAGGCTGTTTTCTACAGATTACCACTCCCCAGAAAGATGAAGGATTCCATTTGCTGAGTCAGGTATGATGTTGATGGTGTCAGGAAGCTGTGAGAACTTCTCATTTAGCTTCCCACAAAGTGAAGGCCAAACCACCCAGCCTTCCTCAGCCAATGAATTTCTTGTTTCCTTCCAGAATCAAAATTGTAAAGGTCTGTGACACCTCTTTCTTGCTCACCAATGGAGGTGACAGGAGAGGAAGTTAATAAAATTCCCCAGTGTCACAAGGAAAAGAGTTGTGTTCCATAACTGGTTTCTCAATGCCATCATGTTTACTGATGACCTTTGCTGGCCTGCACTGAGGACAAAGTTCTTCAGAACCAGCCAGAAGAGGATCTAGTTAGACTTCTGTGAAAGAAAGTCTATGTGCCATTCCAGTGCCGTACTCATGCCTGCCATGGAGCAAGACGGTGGAAGACACTTAAACCCTCAGTGCTTTTACTCCTCCACAGGCAACAAAGAAGGAGAGAGGGAGAAGCTGGAAGCTACTTCACCCTTCAATTTCAGGAGGCAGTGCAGGGCTCACTGGGGACTAGAACAGGTCTGCGGAAACAGCCTTGGTCACCAGTAATCATGAAATTAGATGGTTCCAGAAGCCTATGGGGAGAATTCCTCCCCCCATGAGGTTCTTTGGGGGAAAACAGACTGGGTGCTATCATGCTGCCAAATTGATGCAAATCTCTAGAAGAAGCTTTCACATGAGCCTCTCAAACTCATCAGCCCCCCACAGCATCTCCAAATGGTGTCAAATACACACCTGGGGGTGGGACCAGAGCTGGGGCAGGCCCGGGCTCCCTGGCAAGCTTTAGTCTATGCTCACCATACTACACTTCACTCCCAATAAGACCAAAACCTCATCCAATTCAATAGCATAGTAACCGCCAAAGGTACATTTTATCTTCCATGGCAATTTGCTGGGTGATTTTTGAAGATATTTTTGTTTATTAAACTGCCTCAACACACATATGCTTGCTAAACTACAAGTATACAATTTCTACTAAACGGATTTCACTTTGGGGCCAATTCAGGCAACTTGTTGACTTCAGGTGGAGATAGAGCCTCTTTCATCACGTTATCTTGGCTTCTAAAGCTGGCTAAACTCCAGAGAATCAAAAAGTCATTCAAGAAACCTGGAATGACCTGCTTGCAAGAAGAGGAAGGACTCTCAGTTTAGGGCAATAATCATGAATAACATTTCCTAAATAATAGTAATAATAATTAGAAAGGATTGACTTTCAGAAATTTTTCTCAAGTCAAAGCTCCCGCTACTTTGGTTCCAACTTTTCTCTCTAATTGGAGAGGAGGAGCATCTCCCAGACAGCTGCGTGCCTCAGAGAAGCCAGCCTCGCTAACCCCTCAGGCCCAGGGGATGAGGCCCTGCTGAATCTCTGCTCTCTTCTGGCTGGAGCCACAGCAACCTCCACCGCGGGGCGGGGCTACAATGTCCTCCTCGTTACGGCAGCAGGCAGCTCCTCCCAGCCACCCACCCCACCAATTCCCATCCTCCCGCCCCCCTCCACCAACCCCTTCTTTCCACACTGCCCCCTGAGTTCAGGGAATTTCCCCAGCATCCCAAAGCTTGAGTTTCCTGCCAGTGGGGAGAGATGAATGCAGATAAAAGGAGTGGCGAAGGCACGAGGAAACCAAAGGGCTCTGTATCCTCCAGTCTCCGTGCCTCCACCCAGCTCAGGAACCAGCGAACCCTCTCTTGACCACTATGAGCCTCCCGTCCAGCCGCGCGGCCCGTGTCCCGGGTCCTTCGGGCTCCTTGTGCGTGCTGCTCGCGCTGCTGCTGCTGCTGTCGCCGCCGGGGCCCCTCGCCAGCGGTGAGAGCGCCTGGCACTGGGGACGCACGGCACTGCGGTGCATCCCAGCCTCTGCGGGGCGGCTGCGTTCCAGGGAACTCTCCCAGCAGCCTGCCCTATAAAAATGTCTTTCTTCCCCAGCTGGTCCTGTCTCTGCTGTGCTGACAGAGCTGCGTTGCACTTGTTTACACATTACGCTGAGAGTAAACCCCAAAATGATCGGTAAACTGCAGGTGTTCCCCGCAGGCCCGCAGTGCTCCAACGTGGAAGTGGTGTAAGTTCTCCTGTGTTGCTGTGTCCACTGTGACTTAGGCAAGTCCTCCAGCCTGGGTCGCCAACCTCTGTGGCTCATGAGTGCATCCTCTTTTTCTTTATTCAGAGCCTCCCTGAAGAACGGGAAGCAAGTTTGTCTGGACCCGGAAGCTCCTTTTCTAAAGAAAGTCATCCAGAAAATTTTAGACAGGTATTTGTCCCTTTGATCTTTGTGGTGTTTTAATATCTTCTATGGAAAGCATATACTTCATAATGTCCTTATTCTCTCTGTAGGATTTAGACTATGCTTAGAATTATAAGGTTGTTAAGAAGAATAAGGAAACTTTGTTTCTGGAATGTTCTGGGGAAATCTTTATCACCAATCTTACATGCCTGAACAATTACACAGAGCTCATTACTGACATCTATTTTTTGTCTGCTCTTTGCTTTATTGATTTTTTTTCCCCACCAAACGCTTTTGAAAACCAAATGTAGCAGACAAGAGTGTGGGAATTGGTTATACTAATATAACTCTTTTCTCAACAGTGGAAACAAGAAAAACTGAGTAACAAAAAGGACCATGCATCATAAAATTGCCCAGTCTTCAGCGGAGCAGTTTTCTGGAGATCCCTGGACCCAGTGAGAATAAGAAGGAAGGGTTGGTTTTTTCCAGCAGTCCATTTTCTACATGGATTCCCTACTTTGAAGAGTGTGGGGAAAGCCTACGCTTGTCCCTGAAGTTTACAGCTCAGCTAATGAAGTATTTAGCATAGTATTTCCACTATTTACTGTTATTTTACCTGATAAGTTATTGAACTCTTTGGCAATTGACCATACTGTGAGCAAAGAATCACTGGTTATTAGTTTTTCAATGAATATTGAGTTGAAGATAACTATTGTATTTCTATCACACATTCCTTAAAGTCTTACCGAAAAGGCTGTGGATTTTGTATGGAAATAATGTTTTATTAGTGTGCTGTTGAGGGAGGTATCCTATTGTTCTCACTCACTCTTCTCATAAAATAGGAAATATTTTAGTTCTGTTTCTTGGGGAATATGTTACTCTTTACCCTAGGATGCTATTTAAGTTGTACTGTATTAGAGCACTGGGTGTGTCATACTGTTATCTGTGCAGAATATATTTCCTATTCAGAATTTCTAAAAATTTAAGTTCTTTAAGGGCTAATATATTCTCTTCCTATGGTTTTAGACATTTGATGTCTTCTTAGTATGGCATAATGACATGATTTACTCATTAAACTTTGATTTTGTATGCTATTTTTTCACTATAGGATGACTATAATTCTGGTCACTAAACATACACTTTAGATAGATGAAGAAGCCCCAAAACAGGTAAATTCCTGATTGCTAATTTACATAGAAATGTATTCTCTTGGTTTTTTAAATAAAAGCAAAATTAACAATGATCTGTGTTCTGAAAGTTTTGAAAATATATTTTAACAATTTGAATATAAATTCATCATTTAGTCATCAAAATATATACAGCGTTGCTAAGATTTTCAGATGTCTATTGTGGATCTTTTAAAGGTTTTGACCATTTTGTTATGAGGACTTATACATGTGTCACATTCACTATATTAAAATTGCACTTTTTTACTGTGTGTCATGTTGGTTTTTGGTACTTGTATTGTCATTTGGAGAAACAATAAAAGATTTCTAAACCACTCATGTTGTTTTTCCTCCTTATACAGTTACTATTTATCTTTAATTCTACATTATTCAAAATATTACCTCTGCTCTTCTCTGGCTGGCAGAGAGGGCCCTCATTCCCCAATACCATTGCATTGGTTCAACTTTTCTCCATGCTCAGCCCCCTTTCAGTTACTCCTTCACAGCACCAATAGCCTCTGGGGTCTTTAGAAAACACAAATAGGATAAGATTTCCCTATCTAAATTCTTAAATGGCTCCCTGTTTCCTAGGCATGAAATAAAAGTTGCTAAACATGATGAATGAGGTTCTGTCTCATCTCACTCCTGATCATCAGTACTTCAACTTCCCTTGTGCCTCACATTCACTATAGTCAGGCGTTCAGTTCCCTAACTGGGCATGTTCTTTCACCAGGCTCATTCCTTTGTATTTGCTAGGGCCTCTACCTGGAAAGCATTTACGTTTTCCTGCGTGTAAGAGGAGGCTTATTCATCCTTCAGAACTCAGTTCAAGCAATATCTCCTTCGTGAATTTTCCTTGGCACACTCAGCAAAGCTTGTGGTTTGCATCTTGGTGTTCTCATAGCATCTTCTAGACATCTGAATTACAACAAATATATTCCATTGCTTTTATTTGTTTATAGGTTTCCTTATCTAACTGTATTAAGAGCTCTCCTAGAACATCAACCATATTTCATCCAACTCTGCATTCCAAATGTGTGGCATAGAATGACTTAATGAATTAATAAGTTATCCTGACCCTTAGGTAGTCAGATGTTATACTAAAATCAATAATCTGGCTCATGGTAGATTTTGATTAAATTGTAATTTGTTTACCTTCTTTTCTCCTTCTTGTCTACAGGTAATCCAACAGGGCTTTAGCATGTGTAATCCACCCACCCCCCATTTTCACTTAGCTACCTCCCATCTTTCCTTCCTTTGGGGACAGCTTACCTATCATTTTCTTGACACAATTTTTTATAACTCTTACTCCTCCAAGATTAAGATCCTTTTTATATACTCTCATAGCACTCTGTACTTTTTATTCATAATATTTTCTCACGAAGGTGACTTTAGAGTTTATAGAGCATATATGCATGTGGTCATTTGTTTAGAGTCTGTCTATTCTAGCTTCACTGTAAGTTCTATGAGAGCAGGGACAATGTTTATCATCTTTATCTCAGTTCCTGGTACAATGCCTAGCACATAGTGTATATTTAAACAAATGAGTGATCTGGTTAAACAAGTCTCTCTGTCTCTCTAGTATTAAAAGTGTCATTTCATATAAAATACCTATTCTTAGGAAAAGCAAGAAAATGAAAAGAAGAAGGCTAACCAAATTAGTATGTGTATACACACATTCACACTGCAGCTGGATTAATTTTTTATATATGCTTATATTGGCATGTACTTGTATACTTTAGTACATCTAACCTAGGCTTTCCTGTATGTTTTATCTCTCTCTTTATATATAAAATATAAATTAGATTAATATTTTTAAATTATTGTATATTGACATATTTAAATAACAGAGAGAGAAAGAGACACAAAGATATGAAAAAACTTAAAAAGTAGATTCAGAGATGGGTTTTCTAATCATTTTTTCAACAATCAAAAAGTACAAAATATCTCTAATTTTTTAAAATGCATTAAACTTCTGTGGTCTCTTTTTGCTCTCTCAAATGGTATTTTTTTTTTGAACTTATGAATGATACAGTAATTCTGGGGAAACACTAGAAAGCAAACCAAATTGCAAAAATGAGCTCTAAATTTCAGTGTTTAAAAGAATCCCTGCTATGTCATATTAACTCCAAAATACTTATTGAAAAGTACTTGATTATAAAAGATTAAAGAATATTAAATGCCCTTTGTACAGGTGAAACATAAGCTTCATAAAGAAATAAACATTACTGGTTAGTTTTTTTTTTTTTTTTTTTTGAGACCAAGTCTCACTGTCACCCAGGCTGGAGTTCAGTGACACAATCTTGGCTCACTGCAACCCCCGCCTCCCAGGTTCAAGGGATTCTTCTGCCTCAGCCTCCCATGTAGCTGAGACTACAGGCATGTGCCACCACGCCTAGCTAATTTTTTGTATTTTTAGTAGAGACGTAGTTTCACCATGTTGGCCAGGCTGGTCTCAATGTTTTTGTTTGTTTGTTTGTTTGTTTTTATCAAGCTCTGTTTTTTAAGAAGCAACACTTGTAAGTTTAGTTTGTTCATAGAAATAGAATGAAACATGATTTCTAACATTCTTGCAGTTCTAGTTGTCAGGCCCATTCCGCAAATGGTCACTCTATAGAGAAAATAGATTACAGTATATTACTGAAGAGTAACCTGTACAAGAAACTCAATGATAGCTACTGTTCACTCTTTCAACCATTCCTAGCTGATCTTTCTACTAGCAAACTCAAGGACTAACATATTTGGGGAAACTTAATCTAATGTAAATATCCTAGGGATAAGTCTTCTAGTTTCTTCACACTAACCCCTAAATACTATTTTCACTCTGTTATCCATCTGAAACTCTATCTTATGTATAAAGTCACTTGACATTGAACAAATGCTCAGCTAAAATCTACTCTGTTACTTCTCCAGTCCAGACAATTTTCAATGTATAATTAATGTCCTTCATTATACCAGAATTTCCTGTTTGCCTCTATGTGTGACGCATTCACATAATCTTCAATTCCTGAAGGTATGACAAGATCTATGATAAAATATGACTAGTGGCTTTGTTTTTCTATCATAGTTTTAATTCTTGCTTAAGGAAAATAATTACTGTGGATAACTCTCGTGTTGTATATAACTTCAAAATACCTTCCTGTGTGTTACAAAATGAGAAATTTACCAGATGGAAGGAGCACTTGGGGATTTCTAGTTGCCTCCCTGACTAAATTAAGGAAGAGGAGGAGAATGTACCATGATTTGGATTTTGGCTGACAGTCCTGGTTCATTCTTAGTCAGCAAAATTAATGTTATATTCCTAAGAAGGATTGTTCATACCTCAAATATGTGGAGTGAGATAAGAACGTAGAAAGACCTAGAGTTTAAGTGTATAATTTTGTTTCTACAAATTTCAAAGTTCTATTTCTGAAAGATAGATAAATTGCAAGGACGCTTTTCTGGAAAATCCACTTTTTTTTTTTTTTTTTTTTTTTTGACGGAGTCTCACTCTGTTGCCCAGGCTGGAGTGCAGTGGCACGATCTCGGCTCACTGCAAGCTCCATCTCCTGGGTTCATGCCATTCTCTTGCCTCAGCCTCCTGAGTAGCTGGGACCACAGGTGCCTGCCACCACACCCAGCTAATTTTTTGTATTTTTAGTAGAGACGTTTCTCTAACACATAAATTTATGATGTTTGTTTTTAATCTACCTCTAGGGTTAGATAAAGAGAAAACTAGTTGACTTATTTCCAGCAAGAGAAGCTAATTATACTTCTTTATATTTTGTGGTGCAGTACAGAATTAGAGCAATTACATTTCAAATCTAGTTTTGTGTATTTCCAGCTATGTGAGCTTGACAATTTGTTTCACGTCTACCTTCCCCAGCTTCCTCATCTGTAAAATCAGTATAATAGCTATCTCACAGGCACTACCCTGGAACAAAGTAGATTCTTGGTAAATATTATTCATAATTTCTTTCCCAAGACTCCTAGTTCAAACTCCCCCTTACAAATGAGAAAACTGAGAACTTAGTAGTTTAAACATACTTATTTTTTTCTTAATTTATTTATATTCTTTTTACATATGCATGACTAATTTTTAGTATTCCTAAAATTTCTTTCTATGAGTCTTTTTGTAGAAGCTTTTGAAAACTGTATATTCTGTTTTTTGTGAAGTACATGGTAACTATAAAAAATTATGATGTATTTTCCTTCGTATAAACATTCTTCAATCAAATATCAATTTATTAACCTTTATTGATAATCTTGTTACATACTTGACCCTATGCAAGATCCTTATAAATCTGGAAATTATAAAAATGAAGAGCCTCCAGTCTGAGTTAAGGTCTCTTTACAGCAAATATACTGTTTCCCACAGAACAAAGATTTTCTAATAAGGGAGAGAAAGAAAGGGGAGGAGAGGTGAGGGGAGGGACTAGGAGAAAGGAAAAGGAGAAGAAAGAAGGAGGAGAGTGGAGGGGCTTGTGTTTTGTGTTGACTTTTTTTCTATTTTCTTTCTTCTTTCCACTTCCCTCTTCTCTTCTTCTCTCCCCTTTCCTTCTCTCCCTCCCTTCATCCTTTCTGTTTATTCCTCAGAAGTAAAATAACGCTATTTAAAAGAGGAGGAGAAGGACCCAGGTACCCTAGCAGAAATCTCAGCCAGCAGCCAACACCAACCACCTCTCATAGGAATGAGGCCAGTTTTGATTTTCACCCATTTCAGTTTCTTCTGACTGCACCCACTTAATTGAGCTTAGCAGAAGAATCTCACATTAACATGTAGAATTATCAAAATAATAAACTGTTGTTTTAAGCCACTAAGTTTAAGGTTGACTTCTTACACAGCAAAAGAGGATCAAATGGTACTTGCTAACAATTGAATGTGTTTGCAGGCTCTGGAAAAACATCGTACTGGAATTTCCTTAAATGAATGAATATGTAATGAAACTGGGTAACAGTCATACATTTGAGACTCAGCAAATTATACTGATTAACATAAATTGAAATGAAAATTCTCAGGCCTGCAAAACTTTGCAGCACTTCTATGTAACAGTACCCAGGAAGATATTTCCCCAGCCCCACTCTCCTCACTCTTTCCCCACCCACACCTCATGCTTCACTGGAAGACAGTAAAACCTCCATTAACCTGAGTGCCAGCGGTCTGAATGATTCGTATCAACTGAGAGTCACACATAAAACACATTTGGTTTCAGCACTTAATAGAAAATCTTTTGTTGACTGGTATTTCAATTTATTAAAATACTTTAACAAACTGACCCAAAATTTTTACTAACTCTAGGATATTCTGTTCAAATTGTTTTTATGATTGATAGCTCATTGACTTTGCACTTAAAAGAAGGATTTGGGAAATGTCAGCTCAAAATGTTCTATGTAAGGCAGGGATAATATGTCTTAATTTCAAGGGATGTTGGTCTTCTGATGTCTCTAGATATTTTCTTTTAAAATAGCTAACAGGTAAGTTCTGTTTTGGGTCTTAGAAAACTTTTTTGTTTTCTGAATGACTCTGCTATTTGTAGCATGACTTAAAGGAAAAAGACTTGATAAAATTTCTTAGCACGTACACACATAAAAACCCATGGTGACAATGTAAGCTTCTTTAAAAAGGCTGTCATTTTAATATTCAAGAACTCTGACAATTGTTTTTACCCCTAGTATTCATTCAGATTTGTAATTTTGTATAAGCTAACTGCTTTTAACTGAATAACTTATTTGAAAATATCTTTTAACCATTTGTGTATGCCTTGCCCTCTGTACTGTGCTTCTCATCTTAGAAATCAAAGGGAATAAGGCAAATGACAGTAACAGTAATTAACAGTTACAGTCATCACAGTAGTTGTAATAATAGAGTATTATCCATATCCCATTGCTTTACACAAATATTTTAGATTGCTCTTTAAAAAGAAATAGTTAAATTACTAAGTTACACAAGAATGAGAACTTCATAATGCCTGGCACATAATAGATGTTTAATCAATATTTTTAAATAAATGAAAACAAGCAAAAAGCTATTTTATATCAAATGCTGACTAATAGGCTTATGAAATTGTAATGACTCAAGAAATGTTTTAAGACTTCCTCATGAACCTTGCTGACAACGTATTGTCTGTGACGAACCACATTTGTTGATTAAGACAATGAGTTGATGATACTGTGCCCCATGGCTACCTCCTTCCCGGTATCAACCAATTCAAACAGCGTCATTACTTCAGAAGACGTTTCATATAGTTTCCTCAAAAGGATTAGTGACTTTTACAAAATCTTTCTAATGAAAGAGGAAAGAAATCTGAATAGTGTTAAGTACGGAAAGAAAAAATTATCCAGTGAAGCTAGTAAATATTCTCAGCAATGTGTTTAGGGGGTTGAACGGAAAATGAAAGATACTATGAATAGTGTTAAAAACCTTTATCTCTTGCTCTGGAAATGGTTTTGATCTTATATTTGAATGGAAACGTATCTGACTTGAGAATTCACAATATCTCAATGTCAATAATGAGGAAAGTCTATAAAGTCATCTCACAGGAGGAACTAGAAACAAGCCTGCTCTCCTAATTCTGTGTCCTGCTGAGCTTATCTCTGCAATTAACTCCGCATCTCAACTCTCAGAAGAACCCAAACTCTCAGCGTATCCCCTTCCTTTAAGCTTGCTTAAGACTAGAAACTTCTGTGTTGAGACAGGAGAAATATCATTTTAGTTTATTATATTGTACTGTTAAACTCTAATTTATAAGAAAAAAATGAGGTGGAGAAAATTAAGGGATATATTAAAAAACAGGACCTAACAACTTAAGTAGGCATAGTCAGGAACTATTAAACAAGAAAATTTGACTTAAATACTTAAGTCAGAAAAAAATATTTACTACATTCATTTTTTGGCTAGAAAGCAATTTTGCATATTTAATATTTTGAGACTTCAAGTGATGGGGCTTGTGCTTTGTGTTGTCTTTTTTTTTCTATTTTATTTCTTCTTTCTCCTTTTCTCTCCCTTTTCCTTCCCTCCCTCCTTACTTTCTGTTTATGCCTCAGAAGTAAAACAATGCTACTAAAAAGAGGAGGAGAAAGATGCAGGTACCCTAGCAGAAATCTCAGCCAGCAGCCAACACCAACCACTTCCCATGTAAATGAGGCCATTTTTAATTTTCAGCTATTTCAGTTGTTTCTGATTGCACCCACTTAGGTGAGCTTAGCAGAAGAACCTCACAATAACATGCAGAATTATCAGAAATAATAAATAATTTTCATAAAATTCAGTCATTAAAAGTAAGAAAAGAATATGGGAAGTTTAAATAACATCCCAAGAGAGTTATACATAGTTGTAGCAGGAAGACTGCTTGTTGCCAGGACCACTTGTATCTGCCTTGTTCTTTATTGCCAGTCTTCCAAATGACACTTTCATACCACACGTGCTATGGGTCATGTGGAGTTTGTAGCTAATTAGAACAGAAAAGAGAAACCTTCCTTCATGGGATTTATATTTGTTGATTTACTTATTGACACTGCTTAGGACTTACTTTATCCTGCATTGTCCTACATGCAATAGGTTACATGAGACATTCAGAGAAACCTAGGACATGCCTCTGCCTTCAAAATGTCTAATTCAATTGAACAAGCAAATCTTATAAATGGGACAGTGATCCAGACAATAATATACAAACCAACATGTGATGTATATAGGTATACTTCGGTATCTCTGTGGGGCTTAATTTATATGCAATGTTTCACACCAAGCTCTTTAATCAGGACCTGAGAATTCAGAAACAAAGATTTGATTGCAGCTTCTTTTTTTTTGGGGGGGGGGACAGAGTCTCACTCTGTCGTCAGGGCTGGAGTGCAAAGGTGCGATCTTGGCTCACTGCAACCTCCGCCTCCCAGATTCAAGTGATTCTCCTGTCTCAGCCTCCAGAGTAGCTGGACAGGCACATGCCACCCCACCCAGCTAATTTTTTGTATTTTTAGTAGAGACAGGGTTTCACCGTGTTAGGATGGTCTCGATCTCCTGACCTCGTGATCTGCCCACCTCGGCCTCCCAAAGTGCTGGGATTACAGGTGTAAGCCATCATGCCTGGCCTGATTTCAGCTTCCAGTAGTTCAAAACTTCCTTATGGTCATAAACAAGGCAGAGGCTGAGTAACTATTTTTCCTACCATAGAATGTCATGTAGCCATTAAAAAGAATGGGGGAAAAACTGCATCGAAGTAGCATAAAAGGATGCTGAACCCATATATTTATTTATTTATTTATTTATTTATTTATTTATTTAGAGACGGAGTTTCACTCTTGTTGCCCAGGCTGGAGTGCAATGGCCCGGTTGAACCCATATTTTGAAAGACAAAAGTAAGTTGTATAATAATCTATATAAAGGGATCCCATTTATATAAAAAAGACCTTCATATACCTCTGTGAATAGTATACATGTATCTTTATGTATTAAATATGTTTCTCTCTGTATGTGCATAAATGTGTGCATATAAATCTACATAGAATAGAAAACTAATCCCAAATTGTCACCAATGGTTACCACTGAAGAGCAGTAATGTGGAGTAATGATAAGGAACTTGAATGTTTTATTTCAAATATATCTGTAGTGTATGAATTGTTTACAACAAATGATATCTATTTTTCTATTAGATTAAAAGAAAACGAAAAAAATCAATATGGTGGGTCTTGCTTTTTAAAGTATACTCAGGTGGTAGAAACAAGTAATTTCTTTTATAATACAAAGGAGGATGTGTTTTGTTTATAGATTCTGGGTGAAACTACAAAAGATAATGCATTTGGAAGACAGAAAGAAGCCCATAAGCTAAAATCGAAAGTAAATCTTTTGTGGTAGTTGGCTCTTATTTTACTCACATACTCCAAACTAATCCAAATACTTCTCAACAACCAGGAAAAGAATATCTACTTCCCATAGCTACTAGAAAGGAAAGATAACTCTCTCTTTCAAGGGCCACAAGTTTGTGCTTTTGGGTGCTCCTAAAGTCCATTAAGCCTGTACACTGCATTATAGGAAAGTCAGGGCATATTGTTACATACTCATACAAAGAAAATGCATGTGGTATTTCAGGGTAGTTCTTACCTTCCTAAGTAGAGTTCTTACACATGTGTAAGGGAGTTAGGTACTGAGAAAAAGGGAGAGTGGGAATGCGAAGAGATGCGTAACATGCAACTTAGTAGGAATTTTGATCTGTTTCGTCTTTCTCTGGGTTGGGCACAGCTTGACAGGCTTATATGTGGATCACCACATACTCTCACTTCCCCCTTCCCTATCTCTTCCTCCTTTCTGGCTTTGAGGGATAGGATATAAATGACATCTTTTTTTTTTTTTTTTTTTTTTGACATCTTCGAAGCATGAGAAGCCACTTATCTGCAGACTTGTAGGCAGCAGCTCACCCTCATGTGCAAGTCTTCTGGCTCTGGAAACAACTCTAGCTCAGTGTTCTCCACCATGAGCCTCAGACTCAAAGCCACCCCTTCCTGTAACAGTGCCAGACCATTTCGTGCCCTGCAGGTGTTGCTGCTTCTGTCACTGCTGCTGACCGCTCTGCCTTCCTGCACCAATGGGCAAAGTAAGAGAAACTTAGGGAAAAGCAAAGGTAGAGACCTGCTGCCTGCACCTGTTGCTGCTTCTGCTATACCTGTGTCTGGGAGAAAGACCAGCTGGTGCCCCTGGGTCTGGAGAGTGCCATTATACTAACAACTCCAATTGGAGGAGGCACACAGAGGGGGCACCTCACATGTGCTGAGCATTCTGCTGGGCACTTTACTAAAGCTTTACAGATCATATTCACAATGGCCTTATGAGAGAGGTACAATTACTGTCAATTTACAAATAAGGAATTGAGCGAAATAGTCATGACCACTAATAGATCACATTTTCTACTCCACCTGAATGTGTAGACAGTGACTTGTACATTGAACTGTGCTGCATGTGTGTGAAGTCAACCTCTGTAATTCATCCCAGCAACATCATCCCAAACATCCACATTTATTTGCTGTTAATTATCATGGGCATGTCTAGTCTAACAGTAGAGTACAGCAAGAAAAATCAATTAAAATGTATTTGGAAGTAGATTCCCAAATAAAGAGGGCAAAGCACTGTGCAATGGTTAGCCAGGAATGAGAGCTAACCTAGGATGGATCACCAACATTCATCATTTGGAAGTGGTCAGGTCAGGAGCCCCTTGCAACAAAGTCCAAGTGATGTAAGTCCCTCCTTCTGTGTCATTTCTTCATCAGGAAAGCCCTACACCTTCACCTCCTTCCCCATCTGTATTGTTTTCTGTGTCTCAACAGATAATTCTGCTGTCTCTTACAGAGCCATGCTGAAAGATGGGAGGAAAATGTACCTGGACCTAGAAGCTCCCAGAATCAAGAAGATAGTCCAGAAAATGTTGGAAGGTGATGGGTCAGCTGCTTAATCTGTTCACTTTCTGCCAAACCTGTTTACCTCCCAGGAAGGGCAGGATTTTAAAGCCTTGACTTTCTTGAATCCTTGTTTTATCCAAGATACCTACTCTTACCGTATTAAAATTCGGGTATGTTTCCATTCTCTCTCAAAAATCACATTTTATTCTGAGAAGGCTAGTTAAAAGATGACAGAAAGAAGATGAAAATAAGCAAGCCTAGTTTAAACATAGTATATGGTTTACTCTCTAATTCCTGGCTAACCATTGCACAGTGCTTTGCTCTCTTTAATTGAGAATCTCCTTCCAAACACATTTTTTTGATTTTTCTTGCTCTGTTTTACTGTTAGACTAGACATGCCCATGATAATTAACAGATTTTATAATGGTCAGTGATATAAGAATTCACACAGAGCCCAGCATAGAATATTTGCTCAATAAATTTTAATTAAACTCTTTAGGGATGTAATAGAGCTTTCCAATGTGCTAGAATGTCTTGTTTACAACATTCTCTGAAAGTTTTTTCTAATGTTTATTTTAGCCTTCCAATGCTGAAAATAGTAAAGTTGTTGAATGTTGTTTTGTAAGTTGTGATTATTTATTTTAAAGTGAACATATTTGTCACTAGTAGAGTAAAAATATGTAACGAAAACATATCCAGATATTCTATAAAGAAAACTATGGTATTTTCTGGAACAGCAAAAAAAGAAAGTTGAAAGAAATTTAAAAACTTGCCCCAATATTAAATTACTTAGTAGGTGACAGAGTGGGGATTTGAAACTCTGCCCTTAATACTGCACCACACCACTTTTCTCAACTCTACCTCCTCGAATGAGGAGATTACATTACATATAACATAGTATTATTGGCACACAAAATAGGATTTATTGCATAGATAGCATACTGTATACTATAAAGATTATAGGAGAAGAAATAAGTTCACCCATTCCAACTTGGACTTGGACTTTGGGGAGGTACTCATGTACTAAGCATGTAGTTTACAACTTTTGTGCTATTAAGGAATGCTCTTATTATCTCCTCACCATCATAGGCTCAATACCTTAAAGTGTTTTGTCTATAAAATAAATGTATGTATTAAATAATAGTTAGCCAAAACTATACATAAATAAACACATAATAAAGCAGTAAATGCAAATTGCAATTCTTCTCCTTAGTTTTTTTTTCTCAATTATTCAAAGTAGCTCAAGCATCTCACTCATATCTGTAGTGTTTTACCACTGAAACTTGTCAACGTCAGCTCCTGAGACATAACACAGTGTTGGCACTACATTTATTCTTCAAGAGATGCAGGTATCTCTTATTTTTGTGTGAAGTTATTGAGTTATTCTATTTAGATGCAGAGAAAGGGTAGTTTAACTGCCACTCGCTGCTGCCTGAATTCCTGTATGCTGCCAATATTGAAATCTCTGGAATATTGAAATCTCTGGGTAAGGTTGTACAGACCTACTATGTTGCCCATTGAAATGTAAAACAATCCCTTTTATTTATTCTCTCCGCTGTTAACTTAAGTTTCAGTTCCATGGAAATGTATGAATTACAATATGTTCTGCAACAGCCATTGAGTTGTATACCAGATGTTTAAAATTACAGTCAAACATTGCTTAACGATGGGGATACGCTCTGGGAAATGCATCACTAGGCAATTGTTTTCATTGTGTAAACATCATAGAGTGTACTTACAAAAACCTAGTATAGCCTACTACACACCTAGGCCATATGTTATGGCCTATTGCTCCTAATCTACAAACCTGTACAGTATGCTACTGTATTGAATACTGTAGGCAAAAGTAACACAATGATAAGTATTTGTGTGCCTAAACATATTTAAACATAGAAAAGGTACGGTAGAAGTATGGTCAAATAGAAAATGGTAAACCTGTAGGGAGCACTTGCCATGAATGGAGCTTGCAGGACTGGAAGTTGCTCTGGGTGAGTCAGTGAGTGAGTGACCAGTGAATGTGAAGGCCCAGGACATTACAGTCCGATCCTGCAGGCTGTATAAACACTGTACACTTAGGCTACACTAAGTTTCTAAGAAATATTTTTCTTTATTCAATGATAAATTAACCTTAGCTTACTGTAACATTTTTATTTTATAAATGTGTTAATTTTCTAAACTTTTTCACTTTTATAATAATACTTCACATAGAATACAAACACATTGTACAGCTATATAAATATACATTTTCTTTTCTATTCTCATTCTATAAGCTTTTTAATTTTTAATTTTTTCACCTTTTAAAATTTTTTATTGAAAACTAAGACTCAAACATAAAAATTTGCCTATTCAAGGTCAGAATTATCAATCACTGTCTTCCACATTCATTTCTTATCTCATGGGCAATAAGGCACATGGAGTGGTCATCTTCTAAAATAACAATGTCTTTTTCTGGACTATTTTCTGAAGGGCCTTCCAGAGGCTGATTCATAGTTAACTCTTCTTCCATTAGTAGGAGAAGGAGTTCACTCTAAAATAATGATTAAAGAGTATAATATAGTAAATACACAAACCAGAAACAGTGTTGTTTATTATAATTATCAATTTTTATGTACTGTACATAATTGTATGTGATATACTTTTATGCAACTGGAAGCACAGTAAGTTTGTTTACACCAGCATTACCGCAAAGACATGAATAATACATTGGCTTGCTATGATTTTACAACAGCTATGATGTCACAAGGCAATAGGAATTTTTTAGCTCCACTATAGTCTTATGGGATCATCATCACTTATACAGTCTATTACTGCCCAAAACGTTGTTATGTGGTGCATGACTGCACATAAGTCACAGAGAATAGCTATTGAAGAGATCACTATCTGGAGGGAGAGGCAAACAAGTGGACAAATAATTGTGACCATATGTGACACGTGTCGATATAGATGTATGTTCCAATTATATGCTCTAATTGCTCCAATTGAATAGACATATGAACACGTCAAAGCCTCATCATCATCATTTTCAACACATTATCTTCACTACTGTAGCTACTTTGCATTGAGTCCCTACCAGTACATTGAAATAGTGATAAACGTTGTGATATATAATGTCACAGTGTTTTCCATTTAAGAAACAAAACAATTTTAAACACTTTTAAATACACAGATACACACACATATATATATATATCTACAATATGTGTGTGTGTGTGTTTGTGTATTCTGTGAGAAATAGGAAGAACAGAGTTCTGCAAGATAGAACAACAAGGGAACACAATTATATATAGCTGTCAGGGAAGGCCCACCTGAGGAAGTGATATTTAAGCTGACACCAGAAATATGAATAGGTCTTAGCCAGCTGAATAGGCAGGTGTAGGGAGAGTAGGAGAAAGAATTGCATATTCCTACAAGATGCAGCCTTGCTGAGCATTAGAATATCAGCTAGTTCCATCCAGTGGGTCCCTGACACCCTTCACCACTGTTAGTCAGTGTGACAGGGAACCTCGGGCTTTGGGTTGAGGGTATACCTTGCCCTGATCAAGAGCCAAAGTCATTCTTTTTTAGAGAAGAGAAGACGGTCGATATGGATCTCTTCCCCTTTCCTGTGTGGGATTCTGTTGCATCCCCTCCACTGTCACCTCCCATCATTCTCACATTCAACTCCCAGATGCCTTGAATCCTCCTGCAGAGAGCATCACTGCTCCCCAACAACAGTGCAGCCCATCTCACCCTGTCACTGGCAGTAACTGAAGACACAGCAGGCTCTGGAAGACATGGCCTGGCAAACTCTCCTTGTCCTCTCTTCTGGACTATTATTCAGGATGGAAACAATGAAGAAACATCCAGGAGCTAAGTTTTTATAAAAATAATGCATTCAAATATTACTTCTGCAATTTTTCTAAGAGTAACAGGAAATAGACCTTGCATCCTACAGTATACTGGGTGATTGTTGGTGGAGCCTGGTAATCTCATCCAGAGACTAGGGAAGTTTTCCACATTCAGGTGAAATTCAGAAAAGTCATCACCCAGAGACCAAATTAAACTTACTAGTATCAGAAAACAATTGCAAATAACACACTCTTCAAACACACAGCAGCCAAACTCAATGGTAATCAAGATTGAAGTTGGGAGCATATGGGCAATTCTTGAATTGAGAAGGAAACAAGAACTGTCTGGGTCCTGAAGCCACCTGCTGTGTAAGTTGCATGGTGACTACAGAGAACTCTACTATGACACAACACAGAAAATATTTCTCTTCTAAGATGCAAATAGTGTTTCTAACTCCACAAATGTAAGTGTATATAAACTGAGGTTGGAGGTATGCATCTTTGTACCACCTCCTAGCCAAGGCAGCTCCCCCAGCCTTTTGTTTTGTAATCTTGGCTGGCCAGAGTCCGAGTCTTCACAGCAGTGTCTTAGCTCCTGCACCACAGTTCCTCGCTGTTCACCCCAGGCTTCCGGACTGGAAGAACGGGGATGGGGGATAAAAGAAGCCTGGTGAGGCCAGGAGTCACTGCCTGCAGAACCCCAGCCCGACTTTCCCTGCTCACTGGGATCCTCCTGGAACCTCGGCTGCAACATGAGCTCCGCAGCCAGGTCCCGCGCCACCCGCCCGGAGATGCTGTTCTTGGCGTTGCTGCTCCTGCCAGTTGTGGTCGCCTTCGCCAGGGGTGAGAGCAGAAACCAGGCTGGGAGGGCCAGCAGCAGCGAGGGGGAGTCCGGGAAGCCCTGGGGCTGGGGAGAAATCCTCTAGGATCATGATCGCAGCTACACTTATTGCGCGCGTGCTGAGTCTGCGGGTACAGCGCCTGATCAGCACAACCTCTGTCTGAGAGAGGTATGATTTATGGCTAAGGAAAAGAAGGCTGAAGGTAGTGGAAAAGATCCCTAAAGTATCTCTGGCTACTCATGGAGTCACAACTCCCTCCCCTCCTCCTCTCTTACTCCCTCCCTTTCCCCCTCAGCTGAAGCTGAAGAAGATGGGGACCTGCAGTGCCTGTGTGTGAAGACCACCTCCCAGGTCCGTCCCAGGCACATCACCAGCCTGGAGGTGATCAAGGCCGGACCCCATTGCCCCACTGCCCAACTTATGTGAGTCCTTGCACTGCATCAGTCAGTGCTCCCGCTCCGTGCCTCCTCTGCCCATCCCTCCCCCTTCTAATGCCATTTGCAAACCCAAGGACTGAAAGGCGCATCTCTTCTCTTTTCCCTGCCAGAGCCACGCTGAAGAATGGGAGGAAAATTTGCTTGGACCTGCAAGCCCTGCTGTACAAGAAAATAATTAGGAAACATTTGGAGAGTTAGCTACTAGCTGCCTAAGTGTGCACTTTCAATCTAACTGTGAAAGAATTTTCTGATGTTTGTATTATCCTTCTTATATTAACAAAATAAATAAAGTTGTGGTGTAGTCAATCTATTTCTTAATAATACTGCAGAAATAATGCTGACACATCACAATTTCATATTTTAAAATTTCCAGAATTTTAAGCAAAAAGCATTATGAAGGACGGTTTGGTTTAATAAAGACTGATTTTGTTCAGTGTTATATGTTAGCTGATACATATTTGTTCATTTATGTGATTGCAGTACTTTATAGCTACATATTTACCTTAAATGTTACAATCAGATTGCCAGTAAATATTAGTAGCTCTTAAGCATTACTGGACAGCTTGTTTTTTTTTTTTTAATGAAGTAAATAAGCAACTCTCTGCTTTTATCCCCACAAATTCCTTAACATTGGTGATATTAAGATTCTGGGAACTAAGAGAAGTGTGAGGTAATATTTTCATTCATCCTTTAGGAAGACATTGCTCTATACTGGGGAGGAATGAAGGTGTTATAATGTGGGCATATTAGTTTTCTGTTGCTTCTGTAAGAAATTACCACAAACTCAGTGGCTTAACGAACACAAATTTATTGTCTTGTAATTCTTGAGGTCTCAAGTCCAAAGTAAGTCTTAAAGGTTAAACTCAAGCTGTCCTGAGAGCTGTATTCCTTCTGAAGGCTCTAGAAGAGAATCTACTTCCTCTCCTTTTTCACCTGCGTTCCTTGCCTCATAGCCGTTTCTCCAGTCTTCAACCCGCATCACTCCAACCTCCACTTCTCCTCTGTCTCCTCTGACTCTTCTACCTTTTATATCCGGCTTATCTCTCATAAGGAGGCTTGTGAATACATTGGGCTCACTTGGATAATTCAGAAACGCTTTCCAACTCAAGTTCTCTAATACATCTGCAAAGATATATATATATATATATATATATATATATATGTATATATATTTTGCCATGTTAAGCAACACTTTCATAGTGTCCAGAGAGTAGAACACAAGGATCTCAGGGGTGGGGGGCATTATTCAGCCTACCACCATGGACCAGAAGGCAGGACCTACTTGAGGCAGGAGAAAGCTATAGATCCTTGTTCATGAGCCAGTGCAATTTTAACCTAATGTGACAATGTGTACAGATAGGATTAAGATCTACGATAAAATACAGATGGTACAGTTCAATCTCTGTGGTGGGCTGGAAGGGAGGGAGGTACCTAGGATGACAAATTAATTAAAATACACAAAATTTATAGAGACTTATGAATATCATCTAAAATTTCCACATCCACATTGCAAATTAGTATTATTCCTATTAGAGAGATGAGGTGACAGTCTTGGGTAGGACGCAGCTTGTTCAGAGGTTGAGCAGATCATTCTGACTCCCGACTTCCTGCTCTTGCTTTCACATTGTGCTGTCTTTCACACAGGAAAGTGGCATGTTAGCGAATTCCATGAACTAGCTGTTGAAGGTGGAGTAGGAATTTGTTGGCGGGGGGGGGGGGGGGGGCGGGGAGGGCAGGCAGGCAATAGGAAGACTGGAACTGCCTCAAGATAAATAACAAGTAGAAAGACACAAGATAATTTTAAGTCATTTGCATGTTTGAACAACAGTTCATAGCACTGCAGGGTTGGAGTATCTGTGGGGAGAGAGAATGAACAAGGGTCTCCCAGCCAGTTTTTGCCCACTTAGTGTTTTTTATCTTCAGTATAACTTATGTACTACCACCCAAATTATCTTTCCAAAACCCAAATATTTCATTTCCCTGAATAAAATATTCAAGGTCCAAAGTCCTTAACCTGGCATCCCAGGCTGCACTACACTCACTTTCCCTCTGTGCCTTAGTTTTCATTTGCGTGAAATGAGGACATTATAAATGTCTAACTTTACGGATTGATTATCTTAAGGACTAAATAGAGGATGCATGCAAAGCATTTGGCACAGTTCCTTATATACAGTCTGAGCTTAAAAATTAACAATGATTAATTGTATTATAGTATTATATTACCAGTATCAATATTTCTCTTAATGCACCATTCCAGTTAGTTTGGAGTGTTGAGTATGAATTTTTTATTTTTTATTTTTTTGTAAGACAGTGTCTCACTCTGTTGCCCAGCAACCTCTGCCACCCAGGTTCAAGTGATTCTCATGGCTCAGCCTCTTGTGTAGCTGGGATTATAGGCAAATGCCACCAAGCCCAGCTAATTTTTGTATTTTTAGTAGAGACAGGTTGGTCTCAAACTCCTGGACTCAAGTGATCCACCGGCCTCAGCCTCCCAAAGTGCTTGGATTACAAGCATGAGCCACTGCGCCTGGCCTGAGTAAGGAATTTAACAGAGGGTTTTTTTTTTTTTTTTGTAATAGGTATCAAAAAAAATTGCAATAGAAATTGTTCAAAACAAATGAACTTTGAAGGAGAAAATACTGAAAATCAGATGTGTGTGGTGTGATTTTGTTTTTGCTGATTTCCCTTTTGTTGCCTGTCTCAAACAACATACTTAGCTTTATTTAATAATTTGTCGATGTGACTTTTAAAGAGTCAAAAGAGCAAAACGAATTTTGCAAAGTCAAACAATCCTGGAATGCTAGTGCCTCATACATTCTTGCTTCAGAATGACTTTGGTCTAACTGTCCTGAGAACACTTTTGAGTCATGTGTTAATCTGTTTTGCATTGCTATAATGGAATACCTGAGGCAATTTATTAAATAAAAAAAAAGAAGCTTATTTGGCTCACAGTTCTGCAGGCTGTACAAGCATGACACCAACATCTGCTCAGCTTCTGGTGAGGCCTCAGGAAGCTTTTACTCATGGTGGAAGGCAAAGGGGGAGCAGGCATTTGTGATGGTTAATACTGAGTGTCAACTTGATTGGATTGAAGGATACAAAGTATTGATTCTTCACGTGTCTGTGAGGGTGTTGCCAAGGGAGATTAACATTTGAATCAGTGGGCTGGGAAAGGCAGACCCACTCTTAATCTTGGTGGGCACAATCTAATCAGCTGCCAGTGCGACTAGAATATAAGCAGGCAAAAAAAATGTGAAAAGAGAAACTGGCCTAGCCTCCCAGCCCACATATTCCTCCCATGCTGGATGCCTCCTGCCCTCAAATATTGAACCCCAAGTTCTTCAGTTTGGGAGCTCGGACTGCCTCTCCTTCCTACTCAGCTTGCAGACAGCCTATTGTGGGACCTTGTGAACGTGTGAGTTAATACTTAATAAATTCCCCTGTATATATATGTATATATTTTTTCCAGCCCAGCTGGAAAGTTAAATCTTCTGGACTATAATGTTCCTTTAATCTCAGTCTCTATCCCTGACCTGGGGTTGGAGTCTCAAGGAAATCCATGAAAAACAGCTTCTGTGGTAAGTATGCCACACCAAATCGGATGTTGTCTGGATTGTTGAATATATATGGAATACACACACACACACACACACACACACATATTCCATTAGTTCTATCCCTCTAGAGAGCCCTGACTAATACAGTCTGTCACATAGTGAGAGAAAGGGAGCAAGAGAGAAGGAGGTGCCAGATTCCTTTAAATAGTCAGTTTTGTGAACTAACAGAGTGAGAACTCATTCATTACCATGGGGAGGGCACCAAGCCATGCGTGAGAAACCTGCTCCCATGACCCAAACACCTCCCACTAGGCTCCACTTCCAACACTGGGGGCCACATTTCAACACGAGATCTGGAGGGGACACACATCCAAACTGTATTAAGTTACTGCCTTTATCAGCATGGGCATTGGGAGAGGGCTTTGCTCCTTGGAAAATCCCAAGTGACACAGCAACTCCCTGTTGTTGTTTCAACATTCATGGAGTAATAAAGATTCAGTGCACTTAAACTCCCCTCTAGATGGAGGCAGTCAGCATAAAATGTCCACAAATTAGGGACTTACCACATAGTCATGGCATCTATCAATGAAACAAAAGCATCAAAGGACATTCTGACCTTGAAAGTTGTTCTGCATTTTTATTATTGCTTTTTTTTCCTTCTAAGACCTTTGTGGTAAAATAATTTCCTCTGTAATGCATAGGATATTGAAGACTTCTTTGTTTTTAAATTCATATTCATATTTTTCTCATTGTAAAAGACAATGCATCTTCACTCTAAGTAACAGAAAACAGAGGCAAAAGAATATAAACTATTTTTTAAAACTTGTAATTTTGCCACTCAATGTTCTTTTTCTTTTTGGAGATATTATCATTTGACATGGTTATAAGTTGAACTGCTAATTTTCAATAAAGTATCAATTATTTGTACATAATCATAAAGAAAACACTTAGTAATTATTTAAGTGCATTGCAAGCACTTAGGGAGCATTCCTGTCCCAATTTTACAAATAGGAAACCAAGTCCAGGGTAATAGAATTAGTTTTCTTTGGCCAGAGAATGAATAGCTAACCTATGTGATCCAGCATTCACTTATACATATATGTAGACCCTATGATTGTTACATTCACTGTGTGTATATGTATGTGTGTATGAATGTGTGCATGTATTTCCACACATACAAATATATACACACTCACACAAACATAAAACAAGTTCGTAATACAATACTTATATTTGCTTTGTACTGTGTGTCCTCATATTTTGTGTTCTATTCTACCCTATCCTACCACATTCCGCTTTTTAAAAGATGTTGGCCACACCACTATAAAGTGATTTCATAACCTACTGATGTACCATGATGTGTAGTTTAAAAACACTCCTCCAGTTCTTTGATTAAAGAGTTAAGTTGTGACGGTCTATATTGGATTCCACACTCTGGATAAAATGCTTGGAGAGCCATTAGGGGCAGGATACTGAGGCCTAGCTGAAAAGTTAAATCTCCTGTTCTATAGCATTCCTTCAATCTCAGTCTCCATCCCTCTCCTGGGGTTGGAGTCTCGAGGAAACCCATGAAAAACAGCTTCTGTGGTAAAGATGTCACACCAGATAGGATGTTGTCGGGATTGTTGAGACTCTAGGTCCTTTTCAGCTAGGGCTACCATGTATATGTGCTGTCCATCTGCTTCAGCCGTGTACTTCCTAGCTTGGTCCCAAATGTAAATTGAGTTAAGAACAGAAAACACATCGATTTCTGGGAGGGCTCAAATAAAAGCAGCATATTCACACTCAGTGGACTTAACTAGCTGTTATACAAAATTCTTCTTCTCGTATGAGTTTTTTCCTTATTATTCCTGTAGATGCTGGCATTAGCCCAGTAGGCTTTTGAGAAAGACATTTTGGGTTATGTCTCAGCTTTGACTCTGTGTGACCCTGGGTCTCCCCAGTTCCCTTGTTCCAAAACAAGGACAATAAAGCCCACCACACAGGGTACTGAAAAGGATTAAATCACACTTATAATAGGATCCAGTATGGGTTCTGACTTAGAATTGAAACCTAGTAAATAAATGTTTCCTTTCCTTTCCTTGGAGTTCTACTCTCACGGCACATAACATTTCCAACAGAAGCCACAATCCCTGAGCTAGCAACCAACTCTTTAAGGATACAGTAGCCAACAAGCCAGTACTTCCCTTGCTCAGAACCACAACCCAAAGCTTAGGTGCAGACAGCTAGTTAAGAAAAAATTTAGCATGACAGACACAAGCAGTATTTTCCTGATAACAACTAAAAGAAAATTAAATAACAAAACCACAATGTTTGTCAGCCAGCATGTCTATAAGATTATAAAATATACAGGACATCTAATGTCCTGTATATGTATACAGGAGGCTGGCTTAGCTGTTTTTCCAGGAAAGAAAACAGGAAAAAAATAAACTTTAGGCTTAAATTTGCCAAGTATTTACTTCTTTGCTGAAGCAGACACAACATGAGGATTATGTCACTATCCAGCATTTGTGGTGAGAGGCAATGCAACTTGAAACAGAGCAGTCAAAACAGAGTTGGAACAGCCAGCTCTTACTTATCAGCTGTGTTGGAGAATCAGTTTTCTTTTCTCAGTAACTCTAGGGATAGCTATAGGGAATATTAGGAAATAAGCAATAAAGCAATTTACACATGCCTCCATCAGAATAACTATTAAGCTTCACTGTAATTATTCCTTTATCTATTTTCCTACTTTAAATCAGAGAATAAGGATTAAGCCTATTCCATCTCTTCATTCTGGATTTCAGAAAAATGTCTGATAGAGTAGGTGTTAAGTAAACGTGTGTCAAATATTAACTACTTGGAGAAGAATAAATCTGCAGTTAGTGCTGTGAATTAACGGTGCAGTTGGGTGCTAAGGATAAGCTACTCAGCCAACAGAAAGTTAGTTGAAAATTAAAGAAAGACACCGTTTTCCCAGCTCTTGATCTTGTTAGGCTCACCGATCTCACCAAGTTATTCATAGACATTACAACACACCCGTAGTATCTGCCTCATCAGTGATTTGTTTGATGTTTTAATTGGAGCCACATTTGTAACTATTAGGGACTCTGTTAAGAGTTCCCCTCGTCTGTCTATCCACGTGCTTTCATCATACACAGATGCTATGATATAGACATATTAAACATTATTTTATTATAGATGTTTGCTTCAATGTACAACACACAGATGGTAGATTACACACAACCAAGCCCTTATTCCTCCTCTTTCACTATAATTCTCACCATATCTAATTAGATCTTGTATTTCTTTAGTGTCCTTAATTAACTACTTACTTAATTAACTAGAAATGTCAATCAAGGAACTAGCTCAGTCACACACCGGTAGAGCAACCCCTTTGAAATCAGTGTTGTTCAGGAGAATCTGTTTCAAAGATTACCTAAGTAAATGGACTGATCAAGAAGGTAAAAAGGAAAACACAAATATTTCTTACCAAAAAATTGAAGGATAATGAATGTTGGAAAATACAATGGACAAGATAGTTAACATCAAGTTCTCATGATGATTCAAACTTTTCTTTGCTGAAATCTGCGTTTTTATGCTATGTATGCTATTTTCATTTGTGGTTTATACATTCATCCTTCAATTTCCTAAATTTTGTTTTCAGAATGACAAAGTCATAATAATGTTTTCTTCTCCAAAACAAATTTCTTGCATAATTATTTCCAAGAGAAACTCTTCATTTCCTTATCCTTTGCAATCCTGTAATTCTTTTTTTTTTTTTTTTTTAATATGTGATCATGGTGCCATTACTTGGTGAATACTACTTCCAGATAGGTCAGAAAACAATCTTAAAGAAAACGGAGATGCAAAAAGATTTATAAAAACCTTTTTAAAAAACAATAACCGGCCGGGCATGGTGGCTCACGCCTATAATCCCAGAACTTTGGGAGGCTGAGGCGGGCGGATCACCTGAGGCCGGGAGTTCGAGAACAGCCTGACCACTATGGAAAAATCCCATCTCTACTAAAAATACAAAAAAAATTAGCCGTGTGTGGTGGTACATGCTTGTAATCCTAGCTACTTGAGAGGCTGAGGTAGGAGAATCACCTGAACCTGGGAGTCGGAGGTTGCAGTAGCCGAGATCATGCCATTGCACTCCAGCCTGGGCAACAAGAGTGAAACTCTGTCTCAAAAAAACAAAACAAACAAACAAACAAACAAACAAAAATATATAAAAACAATAACCACCCCTCCAAAAAAAAAAATCTGGCAAAGCTAATATATCAAATGATTCTCAGTGTTACCTGAATGATTTTAAGTATCTGTAGACTAATCATAACATCAGATTATCATGCCAGGAACAGAAAAACAAATAATACAGCATTGCAAGAGAAAGTAGACAGGCTAAACAAAGAATTTTACATTAGAATTCATATTTTATCCAACTTTACCTCTTCTACTAAACCTATCATTGTGCCTTTTACACGCAGATGAATTTTAAAATGTGTGGGAAGAATAGCTATTATCTACTCACTTACTGCCTAGATCATGAACCTGTAATGACCTGGATTGTTCTATCAGATGATCTATAAACCAAACACAGATATTCCAGCTCCATCTGTGACCAGGACCTCCCTGGCTTTATTCCTAACATTGTTCCCCTTCTGTTCCACACCTGGGAGAGCTCAAGCCCTCTGGCTTTGGATGCAGGTCCCATCTGTCTCTTTAAATGTATTGGCAGACCTGAGCATCAGAGCTTTCTAAGGACTTTGGTTTAGACTCATTACTCTGGCTTTCCCAGGTAGGGGATCCCCTTCTCTAGCTCTTACTATAGAATTCAAACTGTGGCTCTGACCCAACTGTCATATCTGGATTCATTAAATGTCCACTGGCATCTTTTATTCTGGTTCTGAGAGGTCAAAATAGGCAAAAGAAACTAAGAAAATTCCACAGTCCATCAAGGGAAGCTTCCACATATCCTGACTTCAGGATATTTTAGTTTTAAAACAGTGGCCTGAAACCATTGACTCATGCACTATGTCAGCAAACATTTGTTGAGTGCTTAGCATGAACCAGACTCATTTTAGAGACTTTTTCTTCTAGCTCCTTCTAATTCCTGTTTGAAAACTTATCTTCATGTTTACATCTTCTTTTCCCTGACAGAACCACCTATACTTCCAGAGTCCTGGCACAAAGCTTCCCGTGAACTTTCAGGAGGAGATATTCATAGTTTTTGATGGGTCCCTAGGAAAGCCACTGGTGTGAGAGAATTTTAGAGTCTGGTGGATGCAAACAGGAATGAGATATGATAGCTTTCCTTGCAGAATACACAATCCAGTATCGGAGTATGTAAATCAATGCTCCCCACAATGTGATTTGTATCCAAGGGCCAAGATAACCCTTTGGAAGGAAAGATGGGATTTTAATGGAAGTGCCATTTGAAATGATCCTTGATTGATAAACAGGAGCCTTCAGTGACTGGGCCCTGCCTATCCTTCTGCTGGATCAATCTAAATGTTAAATTCCATGTTAAAAAAATAAACTGCTGATTTTTGTTTTCAGGTCATACCACACTGTTTCCAGTTTCCATTCCTTTGCTTGTTTGGTCTGCCTCTTCTGAAGTGGGTCCCTTCCCAACTCACCTTAGCTAGCACCCTCTACCAGAAAGTTTTCTCTGGAAGCTCCCACCCTTCCAAGAAAAAGGGTCAGGTGTTCCCCTCCTGTGAGTGTCCATGAAACTCTGCACACTGCTGAGTGTCTTGGACCTCCACACAATGCCATATCTTTCTGTGCCACTCTGTAGATGTGAGTTCAGTTGAAACAGAGTCTTCTTTTCCCTCTTTGTAATCCAATTTGGAGCCCAATTAACTCCTGGATCATGAGTGGTAGATAAATTTTGAATGGATGAATGGACAGATGCATTAACAATAAAGTAACTAGAGCAACTGTGTAGGGAAGTTGTCTATAGCAGAAGTGTGGAAGATGGGTGGTGTTAGGCAAGACTATTTCACTGGCAAGAGACAGACACCTAATTTATACCATCTTAAAAAAAAGAAAAGAAAGAAAATCTGCTGGCTTACATGACTGAGAAGTCCATAAATAAATCAGAGCCAGCTGAAGGACCTAGGTGTCCATACATATACTTAGACGGTCCCCTTCATGTCTTACCTGTGCTTTTCTCTGGGCCAAATTCACTCTCAGGCAGGTTCTCCCCAAGCATTACAAAATTCCAGGCCCTCATTTTACCAGTTTTGCAACCCCAGTGAGAATTCAGAACCTCGTTTTCATTCGTTCCAGCAAAAATTCTAGCAACTATTTCTAATATAGCCAGGCTTTGGTCACTTGTCCACATCTGAATCAATCAGCACGGTTAGGGCCGGGGGTGGCATACAGGAAGGAATTGAGAGATGGGTTATCCTACGTGAACCCTACAGACTAAGAACCGGTAATCGAGGGGGTGTTCCGAGAAGGGGGTGCCAGACAAGTAGTCTTTGGAAGACTGAATAGAGAGACTGACCCTAATTCTAGTGCCCATTATGCCCTTGTACTTTGGGGGTGAACTGATCCAGAAATCTAACATCACATTCACACATCTTTATTCTTCTCTGCTCAGAGCCAGAGTCATTATATTGGAAGAGATGAGTATAGAGAAATAGGTACAGCAGGTGTGAGGGACAAGAGTTCCTAAGGCAAGTAGGGGCAGAGGAGAGCTACCCCAACTGTTCCTGCCTGCCTTGAGCATGGTCACTTCTCAGGATGGAGCAGTGCCTCTATTTAGGCTCCCCTAAAATACAGAGCTTGAGTCATGAGCTTGCCATACATGTAATTTATTTGGGGAAATGTTCCCAAAACAGAGGACTCAAGAACTGGAAAGAACAAAATAGGAAAAGAGGACATGGGCAACTGGGGTTCAATCCCACTGGGTATCCTCTGAGAAATGATGTAGAATGTCTGTCCAAAGCATGAAAAATGGGAAAACATGTATCTAATGCCTCTGGTTTCTCCTGCGAAAGGGATGTTACATGGCAGCAACAGAGAAACATTGGGCTAGTGAGTGAAAAATACCTGATGCAGCTGAGACAGGGAGCTGCCAGGTGACATATGCAGGCAGCAGAGTGCTACAGCAATGACAGATAAACAGGTCTAGGAAACATGAGCTCCCAGATTTGACTGCTAATTATGGAAGTTTCCATAGTGATTCCAGGCAAAGTGGAATTTAGCTACCAAAGCTTCCATTTTTAAAGGTTCCTCCATTTCTTTAAGAATTGTTGCTTGCATACGTTTAAAGACTGCGTAAAATCCCGTCATTCAACTCTTGAAAAAAATTGGCTTGGAGGAATATTTGTTCCAACAAGACAATGAATTTGTTTATTTTTCCAGGCTACAGCATTCCTGTGCTTATAAATTTTGAATTTTGGTTTATGTGGGTTTCACTGATACAAGTGGCATATTAAGGAGGAAATAACAACAAAAAATTCTTTCCTTTCCAATTCATTTACAAAAAAACAAGTGATTTTGATGAAAATTTTCCTGAGTCAAGTTCTGTCTAATCTGCAGATGCCTACTGCTTCTTGACATGCTTAATTCGCTTCATTCTCTTGGCAGCTCCTGTGGAGCTCTGCTCCCCCTGAGCGCTCTCATTGCGTCAGTTTTGGGTTGGGTCCTGAGATGATTACAGCAGAAACACTTGTGTTTTTCTCCAGTTACCAGAACTAGATGAGAGATTTGGGCAGCATGATTAATGATGAAGGCAAACTATTTAATCCTATGAAACATGATGAAGCGTCCAAACTCGGCAGTAGATATTTTGGATTTTCATATTTGAGCAAACAGGCACTAAACAAAAATTCAATTTCCTTTCTAAAAGCTAGCAGATGAAACATGCATGGCCATTTAATTTTGGTGGCATTCTAAATGAATTCAGAAAGAGAAACATTTTAAAAGATAAACTATTTTAAAAATAAAATTATTTTGAAATAATTTTAAGTTTATAAAAGTTGCAAAGTTAATACAGTATCTGTGTATCTTTCCCCCACTTTCCTTTAAAGTGAACATTTTACAATATCATGGTATATTCATCAAGCCTAAGAAACCACCACTGACACATTACTTTTAACTGAACTCCAGATTTTATTTGGATTTTGCCAGTTTTTCCATTAACATCCTCTTTCTGTTTCAGAATGCAAACCAAAGTACCACACTGCAGTGAACTGTCATGTCTCCATAATTTCCTCTGGACTGTGATGGGTCTTCAATCTGCCCTTATTTTTCATGACATTGACAATTTTGAAGAGTACCACTCAGCCATTTAAGATTCTTTGATTTAGGTTTGAAGCATGCTTTTCTCATGATTAGACTTGGGCTATTAATTTTTGAAAGAGCACCAAAGAGGTATGCTGTTCTTGTGACATCATATCAAGGGGGTACACGATATGCACATGACATCACACTGATGATGTAAATCTTCCTCATTTGGTATAGGGCAAGTTTACCAGGTTTCCTCATGGCAAAGTTACTATTTTATTTTTCAGAATTGGGTACTTCAGGAAAATATAACAAGCTACTTCAATGCCACAGGAAAGATATGCTGTTAGTGAAACAAAACTATGGAGATGTATGACCATTTTGCTGTGTTTTCATTTAAGAATATGTAAATGTGAACCATTCAACTAGGGCAATAACAGATTTTTAAAAATCATTCTACTCTTGAAAGTATTAATTATATATCACAGAGTGTTTTTATCATAGTATAATAGTTAAATGCCATTTTATCTGAGTTTGACTTCCAGGCTCAAGGATGTATGACCTTAGGCAAGTGACTTAACCTCTCTGCACCACAGTTTCTTTATTCGCAACTTAAAGTCTCATAGACGCAAGAATATCTACTGATACTGTAGTTATCAGTACAAGTACAGGCTTGTTTGGAAGACTAAATGAGTTAATATTTGTAAACTGCTTAGAAGAGCAGAAAATAAATGCTCTGCCCTTTGCCTCGGGTGTAGAAGTTTAGCAATTTGCCCTTGGTGTGCAGCAGCATAATCAAGGAAGCAGCATATTTTTTATTTACCAGAATTCTGTAAGCTCTTATAATTTAGCTCCTTTGCTAAAGAAAAAAAAAGCAAATTTTCAGTGACCTGTGAATGTTTGTTTCATAGACAAAGTGAAGAGACATTAGAGAAGAAAAATCTCTTCTTGCCTTTTTGGTTTGTATAAACTTTATAAAATGAGCATGTATTACAACTACAATTAGAAAAGAAAACAATACATTTTTCAAGTTTTAAAGAATCATTTCCATGTTTCTGGAAATTTCAGTTTCCCATCAAATCCCAGAAAAAGAGTGATAATAAGAGGTGTAATCACACAAACTTTCAATTATGCATGAGCTAGTCACACGCTTAATAAACTTTAGATTATATGTCACTTCCTATTCCTTACTACTAATTTGGACCTTCCTCTAATTTTCTTGATTTTTCCCTTAGAGTCATATTGATAAATACTAGAGTATTTTTTAAAAATAGTCATTCCTTTAGTACATCTTTTCAATAAATAAGATACAGACTATTACATTCAAAGTCCCTTTTTATATACATGAAGTGATTGAAAGGTGGACTACAAAATAAACCAATGATCTGTCTGAACGGTAACAAATAAAATTTCATCTACGTGTACCTCATGGGAGAATACATATTTGTCTTCCTTTCTGAAAGCCTGATACAGAAAATTTTATTTCAATTTTTGTAAATTCTCAACTGAGTTTCTTTTTTTTTAAATTTAGATTTAGAAGTTTGCAGCATTGATTACAGCTTGAAACTGATGAAGATATTTGGGACACTGTATTTGGTCTCCATTGGGTCAATGCTTTTTCATTTATTCTTTCTGTTAAGAAATATAAGTAATCAGGAAGATGTGAAAAGAGAAATAACTGAAAAAGACTGGAGTACATATACTATCTACAGTGTCCGTTTTAAAGAAACAGCATTCTAGCACACCTTTCTACCCTTGACTAAGATTACTGTAATGAGAGCACCAGTACCCCTGAGTAACCAAAAGGGCATTTTGGAAACTGAGCTTTTGGTGTTTATATGAACATTCTGTCTTCCAGGACCTGCCTTGATTTATTCAAGACTCATACTGCTGTATATGGTGTTGTATACATTAGGGATAGTTGGGTAGCAGTAACTGATACAGAAAATTTTAAATGTAAAAAACACTGGGGAGTGAACCTTTCCATTATATATATATACATATATATATGTATATATATATATAAATTCACATCAGGATGAATTTCTGTTTAGGCAGTGTTGGAAAACCTATTTCCATTTTTTTTATTTAACAAACATTTAATGAACATTTATAAGGCACTTAAATCCATGCTGGCTCTTACAAATGTTGACTCATTTCTCATAACCACCGTGGGGTAGAAACGGAGAGGCTGAACAACCTGCAGGCGATGCTTCACTACTAAATGCAGGTGGCAGCCTTGCCTGTGTTCTCTGCTTGGCTAGGAACACAGGTCTTACCTATTGAGCTGGGCTGTGTAGAACTCTGTTGGGGAGACATTTGCCCCTGGGGCAGAAGCCTCTGCTTTTTCCCCCTCCTGCCATCTTACTGCATGTCTCAGAGAGCTCTGAATCCCACTTGGAGAATCACACTTAAACCCTCTAAAAACCTAATGATGAATAAAAATAAGTTATCTAGAACTTCTGGAGAAAAAAGTAATAAAGCTACCAGGTTAAATGACTGAAATTCCTGAGAGAAAACAACATGTATGTGTTTCTCTAGAAAGGGGGCCCAATACTGAATACCAGGAAGTCCTATAGTAAATGGAATGTGACTCTATGTGGGATCCGGCGTTCCTATTTCATCCGAATGCATGTCTGCTGCTTCAGTGGGAAGGATGCTTGCACACCAGGTACCCACTCCCTGGTGTCATGTGCTATGCAGTCCAAAGACAGAACCAGGAATGGTGAGCCCATGAGCCTGCTGGACCCAGCCCCTCCGAGGTCCGGAGTGACAACCAGTGCCGTATTTCTAGATCAAACCTGAACCCCTCCTACAGGGAAAAGATTTCCAGGGGATTTTGAAAGTTCCAACATTTTACAGGGAAGAAGGAAGATATGCAGGATATGAAAGAAGAGTTCATGTTATACAGCCCTGGCTTCCACTGACGCTAACACTGGATTCAGCTTTTGACGCTGATAATCTGTTGCCACCAAATGGAAAACGTAAACAAGATATTCTAAGTGTGGTTAGAGAATATGCAACACAAGGAACAAGCAGAACATTCTTCTCTGGAATCTGACATGATGGACTGTACTTTCACAGAGAGCATTGATGTTAGATGTACATGAAATAGGCTAAACTGAAAATAAGAAAGGCTGAGGCAGAGAGGATAATATAGTTCCAGCCTATCTCCCAGCACCTTGTTAATATCTCTCAACCTCCAGACACAAATCCGAGACATAACTCTCTTCCCCCAAAGAGGTCGCGCCTCCCCTGTGGTGGTTCTCAGGGATCCGCCCCAGCTCCTTCTCCGTTCCCAGCCTCACACACTGGGATCACCAGGCACCCAAGATCCCACCTCTCAGGTGGTATCTTCAGCGCTGGCTGCCACTCAGCCCCCCTCCAGGGATCTGGGGCAGAAGGCGAATATCCCAGAGTCTCAGAGTCCACGGGAGTTACTCTGAAGGGCGAGGCGCGGGCTGCATCAGTGGATCCCCCCACCCCACCCGCACCCCAAGCGCTCCACCCCGGGGGCGGGGCCGTCGCCTTCCTTCCGGACTCGGGATCTATCTGGAGCGCCGGGAATTTCCCTGGCCCGGGGGCTCCGGGCTTTCCAGCCCCAACCATGCATAAAAGGGGTTCGCGGATCTCGGACAGCCACAGAGCCCGGGCCGCAGGCACCTCCTCGCCAGCTCTTCCGCTCCTCGCACAGCCGGCAGACCCGCCTGCTGAGCCCCATGGCCTGCGCCGCGCTCTCCGCCGCCCCCAGCAATCCCCGGCTCCTGCGGGTGGCGCTGCTGCTTCTGCTCCTGGTAGCCGCCGGACGGCGCGCAGCAGGTGGGTCCCAGCGCCCTGGGGTCCCCAGGCCGGACGCGGCTGGGGTAGGCACTCAGCGCCGACAGCCTCGCTCAATCAGTGAGTCTCTTCTTCCCTAGGAGCGTCCGTGGCCACTGAACTGCGCTGCCAGTGCTTGCAGACCCTGCAGGGAATTCACCCCAAGAACATCCAAAGTGTGAACGTGAAGTCCCCCGGACCCCACTGCGCCCAAACCGAAGTCATGTAAGTCCCGCCCCGCGCTGCCTCTGCCACGGCCGGGGTCCCAGACCCTCCTGCTGCCCCAACCCTGTCCCCAGCCCGACCTCCTGCCTCACGGGATTCCCTTCCCTCTGCAGAGCCACACTCAAGAATGGACAGAAAGCTTGCCTCAATCCCACATCCCCCATAGTTAAGAAAATCATCGAAAAGATGCTGAACAGGTGAGTTATGGTTTCCATGTACACAGGCGACTGGAGCCATTGGTCAGAAGTACTGGCATCTGCCCCCTAAAAATAAAATCAGGAAAACCCAGGGGTTAGTTGAAGGACTAGAAATTGTGATTATTGTTTTCACAATTAAGGTTTCCTGGCCGGGTGCGGTGGCTCACGCCTGTAATCCCAGCACTTTGGGAGGCCGAGGCGGGCGGATCACAAGGTCAGGAGATCGAGACTATCCTGGCTAACACGGTGAAACCCCGTCTCTACTAAAAATACAAAAAATTAGCCGGGCGAGGTGGCGGGCGCCTGTAGTCCCAGCTACTCGGGAGGCTGAGGCAGGAGAATGGCGTGAACCCCGGGGGGCGGAGCCTGCAGTGAGCCGAGATCGCGCCACCGCACTCCAGCCTGGGCAACAGCGAGACTCCGTCTCAAAAAAAAAAAAAAAAAAAAAAAAAAGAATGGACAGAAAGCTTGCCTCAATCCCACATCCCCCATAGTTAAGAAAATCATCGAAAAGATGCTGAACAGGTGAGTTATGGTTTCCATGTACACAGGCGACTGGAGCCATTGGTCAGAAATACTGGCATCTGCCCCCTAAAAATAAAATCAGGAAAACCCAGGGGTTAGTTGAAGGACTAGAAATTGTGATTATTGTTTTCACAATTAAGGTTTCCTTTACGATAATTACTGCTCTGGTGCCAGAGTATATTCCCAGTGCCTGGCGTCCCCACCCAGGTTCTTCCTTCGTTCCAATGAATGTAGGTAAAACTGCCTTCATTTGAGGCCCAGTATGACAAACAGCAACAGGTTCTGGCTGTTTTTAATCCAATAGTACAGTGGAGACCATCGCCCCACCCCACCCCCATTCCTAAAAGAGCATCCCGAGCTTGGAGGTCCCTGCCACACAGCACAGCTGTGATAGGCAGTAGCCACTTCGTTGCCAGGCTGGGGAAACTGCATTCGGAAAACTCTAGAGGCTGGAGGAGCAGGACAGGAGAAGAGTGTTGTGCAGTCAGCTTTCCCAAGCATTTACTCAGGGCACCCATTTTCTCATTGCAGTGACAAATCCAACTGACCAGAAGGGAGGAGGAAGCTCGTTGGTGGCTGTTCCTGAAGGAGGCCCTGCCCTTATAGGAACAGAAGAGGAAAGAGAGACACAGCTGCAGAGGCCACCTGGATTGTGCCTAACGTGTTTGAGCATCACTTAGGAGCAGTCTTCTATTTATTTATTTATTCATTTGTTTTGAAGATTCTATGTTAATATTTTAGGTGTAAAATAATTAAGGGTATGATTAACTCTACTTGCACACTGTCCTATTATATTCATTCTTTTTTAAATGTCAACCCCAAGTTAGTTCAATCTGGATTCATATTTAATTTGAAGGTAGAATGTTTTCAAATGTTCTCCAGTCATTATGTTAATATTTCTGAGGAGCCTGCAACATGCCAGCCACTGTGATAGAGGCTGGGGGATCCAAGCAAATGGCCAATGAGATCATTGTGAGAGCAGGGGAATGTATGTGCACATCTGTTTTGTAACTGTTTAGATGAATGTCAGTTGTTATTTATTGAAATGATTTCACAGTGTGTGGTCAACATTTCTCATGTTGAAACTTTAAGAACTAAAATGTTCTAAATATCCCTTGGACATTTTATGTCTTTCTTGTAAGGCATACTGCCTTGTTTAATGGTAGTTTTATAGTGTTTCTGTCTTAGAACAAAGGGGTTTAATTATTGATGTTTTCATACAGAATATAAAAATAAAGCACTTAAAAATAGAAAATACTGGTTTGATTTTTGGGGGGAAACAAGGGCTATCTTCACTGGAAAATCTGGTGATTTATATCAATATTTCTCAATTTTTTTATTGTGTTTATTTTTCTGGGTGTTCAATTTGCTATACAGATAAATCAAACTATGAGTTATGCTTCATTTCATGTGGTGATTGCTGCCAGTACCCTTGGCTCTCACCTAGTGAAGAATGTGCTTTACTAAACTACGAGCTGGCCCCTAATGGGAGAGTCATTGATATAAATTGCCCTTTTTATAAGAAGTTTCTTTCTGTCTTGCTACTCAAATTTACCTCCTTAAAAATATTTATATTATCTTAACAAGCGATCTCATTTCATTGCTTTTGTTGAACAATATTTCTCATAATTGTTGACAATTCAATGAAGCTGGCAGTGAAATGGTAGCTAAAATATATCGTTTTTCAAAACTCAAATCATTTGTGTTGTCAATAGAAGCAGAAGTGAGTGGCTGAATGCTTCACCTGTGAAAAGATCTGATTGAAATTTGGGCTCAGCTTTCTAACCTTCACATATAAGTAATTAGCACTAAGATTTGCAGTGCTTCAATCGTTTATAGCAATATACCAAATATAATGGTTTTAAGATTGGACTGCATTCATTTGCATCGTTCGTAGTGGAATTTTGATGGGACCTCATAGAGCGGTTGCCCTCTGGGGAACTCTGTATTCAATGCTGTCCCAGAACGGCAGCAGCACTACAGGTTTTTAGGACAGAAGCAAAATTGGCATGTCTAAGGAAGAAATACCCCAATAATATAAAAGAAACCACACTCCAAACCTGAAAAGGAAGGATGTTCGTGCATGCATGAGGTGTGTATTTGTTTCTGATTCGGAACTCATTCAGGAAATACTGAGCCCTGGGTAACTGCCTCTAACAGAGGCAAGAAGGTGAGGCTGGCAGCCTCAATACTTCAAATCAAATTCTGGATCATCCCAAGAAGCTGGGCAAGTAAAGGTCATAAGTAGCAAGAAACAAACTCTGTGAGCTTTTCTCACAACTAAAAAAGTTAAAAACAAGAATCTCTTCATAATTCCAACATTATTAGTTAATTATGAATGAGATGAGGAAGAAGAATATTTGTAAACTATACATAAGCAAATAAATGCAAACCATTTGAGAAACTCCATAAGTGGTAGCATTCACTCCCTAACCCCAAGTTAGAGGACACTGGAAAATGTTTACAAGTAGCACCCAAGGGTTCAATAAAACCACTCCTTACACCTAAGACAAGTCCTTACCCTCAAACATTGGAGCTTGCTGTACCGGCTACCTAGCTCTGGCTAATATGGAACAGGGAACGTAAAAAGGACAGAGGATATGCTTTTATTCACGTGGTGGTTAAAGACAGATTTCAAAGGATCAGATTGACTTTGGTGTAAATTCCAGCTCTGTCACTGTGATCTCGGGCAAGTTTCTTTACTTCACTCAACCTCATTTTCCTTTCTATAGGATGAGGATAATAACAAAATTAGGCTTCTGAAGTGTTGCAGGAATTAAATGTTATGGAGGCTCTGGAAACCTGGTTCTTGCCATTGGTCTTTAGGCCAACTCCATGGACATTGTCTCAGTCTCAGTCTTAGATCAAGTAGATATGTAAACTGTGGTTTTCACACCAAATTGCTCTGAAAACTTGCAAGTACAAGGCAGTCTCCAGTTAGGAGTGTTATAGCAGGAAGTAGGATACAGCCTTTTTGGCATGGTAGTCACAGGGTAAAGGAAGTAGGAAAAGGATATTACATAACACATCACAGTTTTGAGAAGCCATCGGCAGGAAACAGCAATGATCACAGTGACTGAGGTTTCTTGAGCAATGTTACCATGGGGTCTAGAGAAGGAAAGGAGACGTAGTTAACGCTATTCTATCATCGTGAGTCCTCCTGAGACACCCTCTCAGGTGTTCCAGAAGTAACTGGAAAGACGTTAAGGGATGGTGGAGGTGGCAGACCCACAATAGCACAGTGAGGGAAATCCAGAAAAACAGATCACACTGTTTGTCTTTTCTGGCTACCCAATCACATAATTTAAAAAAGGACCTGCCTGTCTTCACCAGTGATGTCCCACTCCACTCACAATGAGTACGACAGCTGCAATGGATAACAGCTTCCCAACTTAAGGCACTTGTTCTTCTGCATCTCTTCCTGGGGGTTTTCTCCATTGAGGTGTGGGAAAGGGGGCTTGACAGAGAGAGATTTCTCAGCCCACAGCTAGGATGGCCTGTGATTGGATGCCCTGAGAGGAGAGATAGGAGTTAAAGGATGAATATTCCATTTTCCCGGTCTCTTGCTAGATAATTCTAGAAGTTCCTCTCTCTCTCTCCATATATATGTGTGTGTTTAAATTTTATAGTGTATTAAAACAAAATAAATAAATATTAAAAAGACATATGAATAGATGAAATGTTCCACTTCTCTCTTCATTATGTTTACACCTTCTTTACACACCTGAGCATAATTAAGATAGTTATTTTAAAATCTTGGCATGCTAAGTCTATCATTCTGTCACTTCTGAATCTATATTTACTTGATTTTTTTCTGTTATTATAACTCATGCTGTTCTACTTCTTAGCATGTATAATCATTTTCATTTGACTGCAGGAAATTTTGAATCTTATGTTGCTGAGTGTCAAGATTTGTTTTCTTTCTTTAGAGTCTTGGGCTCCATTTTGACAAGCAGTTAAGTTCTAGGGCATCAGCTTTGTCTCTTTGGGGCTTGTTGTTGAGTTTTGTTAGGGTGGTCTAGGAATGTTCTTCACCCTAGGGTTTGTTTAGCTATACTACTAAGTCATGTCCTTCTTGTGTCGTTAGTGAATGCCCTGAGTGCTCACAGGTTCTCTCCACTACGACAGGGTAGACCTTAAATATCTCCTGATTCCATGCTAGGTCTGAGGTTTTCTCAGCTTACAAATCTCTAGTTACTCTTTGCTTGACTTATGGAGTCTCCTCCCCTGCATGTGTGACTTAGTGTTGATCAAAGAGACCCAATGGGACCTCAATGCAGATTTATGGAGTTCTGGTTTCTTGCGTAGATCTCTCCTTTCTGCAACTCTTTTTTCCTAAACTTCTAGCCACCCCAGATCCCCTGAATTCAAACCTGTGCCCCCTCAACTCACTAAGACTACCATAGTCTACTTTGGATCTCTCCCCTTGGACAGTGGTCCAGAGTTGCTCCAGAAAAAAACCAAGAGGACCATACGCCTCACCTTGTTTATTTCCTTTTCTGAGGAATTCTAGCCTTTTGCTGCTTGTTGTCCAATGTCTGATAGCAATTGCTTCATATATTGTGTTGCATTTTCTAGTTGCTTAACACAGGAAGTTATGACTTCTGTTTTACTTCAGCATGACTGAAATCGAAGTCTTATTGGGACAATTCTGAGGAATATTTTACAAGGTTTCCTTGAGACTCCATGGCAAGATGAAGCCCTGATTGCACAAATGATATCTCATTCATTACATACACTTTATTAGATTTTCTGTCTTCCCTATCCCACATTCCCCCACTCCTTCACTTGTTCTTTCTATGATCATCTCTAAGATAAACTACTGCACATAAGTCTTTGTATCAGACTTTGTTTTGGGGGAGCCCAAACTTAGACATTTGGGCCCCCCAGAAATTAGACCTCACAGCAGAGGCTTATGACTACTATTTCGTTGAGGAGTATAATGCCAGAGAACAAGGAGGAAGAAAAATGGGAAGTGAGGCAGAAACAAGTGAAAGCTCATGATAGGAGAGAGAATAACCACACTGGCCATTGCTGCACACAACTGAGTTCTTGACCTCACAAAGGGGCTGTTGTCAGTGTTTGCTTTCCTCTTCTGCAGAAACTGAAACCTGCTCAAACCAAGAAATTGTAGTTGTCGTGTTTATAGCAGAGGCATAAATCATCCTAACAGCAGGGCATCAGCCTCTGATTTCTATTCCTTGGCTATGCTTAAAATAAAAATGTGGAATCTGGATCCACAAGGTACTAAAGCAGGGAGAAAGAGTCGACTAAACCATAGTCAGGACCTCATTTTCACCTTTGAAGAGGTTAGTACCCCAACTGACATTTTTGTTCTCCACATTAAAAGTAATAAATCTTTCCTTTTTTAAGTGAAAAGTAGTTAGAAATGTTACTGTTGCTTTCAAGAATCTCCTAAAAAAGAAGCCAGATCATATGGAGAGAAATAAATGAAGAAAATGTTGAGACTAGGGACTGATCCCTTGACAGCCAGACAGGAGTTTGGTTCAAAACTTGAGAGATCACAAGAAAAAGAAAATCAGCCTTCTCGTTTTGTAGATGGAACTACGAAGGCTCAGAAACCACCAAGGAGTTACCAAATGCCATGGAATTATTTTATTACAAAAGTGGGTCAGAGTTTGGTTTTCTGATGACTAATACACAGTGATTTTTATTAAACTAGATTATTTTCATGACTGCTCAAGAAGGTAGCCTAAATTTTGGCTATAGGATTGGCTTTCTAAAATATGTAGAACCATTCTCAGGGTACTAATTAATAGCTAATAGCCATTCATGCCATGTGCCACTTTAAGTTAGTTTAAAGAAAACATTGTGCATATTGTGGCCAAATAATTCAAAGTATAAAATGAGTTCAGCCAATTTACTGGCTAAATTACTCTGTCATCTATTGTCTCCCCAAAATCCAGTGGGTTTAAACAGTCACCATTTTATTTTGACACATGGCCATCAATTTGGGCTAGGCAATACAACAACCTGGGCTTGGCTCAGGTGGTTCTTCTGATGGTGTCTCCTGGAGTCACCAGGTGACACTTGGTGACCTGAGTGAAGCTGCCTCACTCACGTGTCTGGTTGTTTGCACTAGTCATTGCCTGGGCCTCATGAGCTTGGCTATCCTCACATGGTGGCAGCTGTATTTTAACAGAGCAGGGGTAGAAGCTCCTAGGCTTCTTACCTTGTTGGCCTGGAACATCTACATCATCAATTTTAACACATCCTATTGGCCAAAGCAAGTCATGAGGTGAGCATAGAGTCAAGGGGGTTGGGAAACAGATTCTGTCTCTTAAAGTGAGGAGCTGCTAAGAATGTAAGGCTATTTTTAATCTTTCACTGTTGTATTACTTTCTGATATTTGATTTTCTTGTTTATGACATAGAAATACCCCTTGTAAAGTTTCCAGATAACTTACAAAAATTCATAGAGGAATGTTAGCACAAATGTTTATTGGAGTACAATAAACAATTATTATTACTATATTACATTGCATTTCAGTGTAGATAAATATTTTTAAAAATAAAACATAAGATTACAGTTAAAATTGGATGTTTTGGTAACTTGCATATTTGTATAAGCCTCAGGCCTATGTGAAAATTCAACTAACAAAATAACTGTGTCAGGCCTATGTGAAAATTCAACTAACAAAATAACTGTTTATAAAATCAGGGAAGTTGTCAAGTTGTCAGTCTCAGCACTCTAAATCTAACTGTAATAAATTCTGCTGCAGATCTGGCATAAATTTTAGTAGCTGTAGAATGAGAGAACCATCTTTGATAAGAAAAATTACCATCTCTTTAATAAACTCCTTAGTAAACTATTGTGATGTCTTAAGCCTGTCTTTGAAGTTTTATGAAAAACTAAATTACTTTGAATCTTTCAATACTTGGTTATCTTATCTGTACGTACTTTCTTATTAGCATCATAACACCTGTACAGATTGATGGCACATTTTATTTTTTTAATTTTATTATTATTATACTTTAAGTTTTAGGGTACATGTGCACAATGTGCAGGTTTGTTACATATGTGTACATGTGCCATGTTGGTGTGTGATAGAACATTTTATTACCTTTACTTGGTACAGAAGGAAAATGAGATTTGAAGAAATCAAGGTTGTTTCTGAATAACAGTTTGAAGTTACTGGCAGCTTTTCATTTGTACAGAGGACAAGATGTGATCAGTCAATTGAACGTTGTCAGGTTGTTAAAACGTCTCATTTAAAGACTGAAATAGTTTTTTCTCCTTCCTTAACATGCCCATGTCTTTTTGTGCCTCTGTGCATTTCTCTGTCTCAAACGCTTATCGGCCTTCAAAAAAAAATGATGACTTTCTTTTTATCTTTTCACCAGTCCAATGTTACCTTCCCTGTAAAGTCTTTCCTGACGGCCCTGGGGAAGTCCTCCCTCCCCTCTGCTTCCACTATGCCTCAGATATACAACTATTATAACACAGACCACCTTTTAGTTTAATCTGTTTACTCGTCTGTCTCTCAAAACAGACTGTGAACCTCTCAAGAGCAGAAATTCAACTTTCATTATCTTCAAATGCCTAGCATCAAGCAAAGGCCCTCGCAAATAATAAATGCTCAATTATAATCAGTAAAAGAAAATAACTTACTATTTAGGCTAGTTTTACCTTTAAACTGTATCAACCTTTCAGTAATCACTAGTTCTTCAGTTAAATGTTGTTATAGATTGAATTATATCCCCCTCAAATTTATATATTGAGGTCCTAATCCCCAGTACTTCAGAATGTGACCTTATTTGGAAATAGGGTCCTTAAAGAGGTAATCCAGTTAAAGTGAAGTAATTAGAATGAACCCCTAATTCAGTGTGATTGGTGCCCTAATAAAAAGGGGAAATTTTGAGATAGACATGCATACAAAGAGAACACCATGTAAACATAAAGATGAACACCCACTGAGCAAGTAAAGATGTCTGGAACAACTCCTTCTCTCACAGTCCTGAGAAGGAAACAACCCCATTAAACCTAGATTTTGGACTTCCAGGGTCCGGAATTGAAATATGAAAACATTTCTGTTGTTTAAGCAACCCAGTCTGTGGTACTTTGGTATGATAGCCCTAGGAAACTAATACAAATGTTTTGCTCTTTGATTTGTTAATGCAAAAAAAAATGTGGTCACTATGATATAATCAAAGTCACTTATAAAACTGCTTAAGAAATAAAATTAAAGCTCATAGTTCACTATTAGTTAATTAACCTTGAAGCCAATGGAAACTGCTACTTTCAAACAATAAGTGTTGTTTGCAGTTCTTTTTAAAAATTATATATTTATTACTTTTCTTTAATGTCACGAAAAAGATAACAGACCAGATTATCTTTCTACTTTAAATAATTAAAACACAAAATATACGAAGTGATGGACATTAGACAATAGAAATAATGGGATAGTAATCCCTGCAAGAAGAAAAAAAACAGAGGCAATTCCTTCTACTGCCCCAGAGTACCACATAGAGAGAATTTCCAGAAATGATCATTGAAAGACAAAATCCAGAGTTCTATGTTGTTGTTGTTTGTTTTGTTTTGCTTTGAATTACTTTTTAAATTTTTACTTTAAGTTCAAGGGTACAAGTGTACATTTGGTACATAGCTAAACTTTTGTCATACAGATTATTTCATCACCCAGGTATTAAGCCTAGTACCTATTACCTATTAATTAATTTTCCTGATCCTCTCCCTCCTCCCACCCTACATCCTCCGATAGGACCCAGTGTGTGTTGTTCCCCTCTGTGTGTCCATAAGTTCTTATCATTTAGCTCTACTTATAAGTGAGAACATGCGGTATTGGGTTTTCAGTTCCTGTGTTAGTTTGCTGAGGATAATGGCCTCCAAGCTCCAACCATGTCCCTGCAAAGGACATGATGTCATTCTTTTTTATGGCTGCCTAGTATTCCATGGTGTTTATATACCACATTTTCTTTATCCAGTCTATCTTTGATGGGCATTTAGGTTGATTCTATGTCTTTGCTATTGTAAATAGTGCTGCAACAAATATACATGTGCCTGTGCCTTTATAATAGAATAATTTATATTTCTTCTGGTATATACCCTGTAATGAGATTGCTGGGTCTTCAGGGCTTTGAGGAATTGCTGCACTGTCTTCCACAATGGTTGAACAAATTTACACTCCCATCGACAGTGTATAAACATTCGTTTTTCTCCATAACATCGCCATCAACTGTTATTTTTTTACTTTTCAATAATAGTCATTCTGACTGGTGTGAGATGGTATCTCATCGTGGTTTTGATTTGCTTTTCTCTAATGATCAGTGATGTTGAGCTTCTTTCATGATTGTTGGCTGCATATATGTTTTCTTTTGAAAAGTGTCTGTTTATCTCCTTTGTCCTTTTTAATGGGGTTGTTTCCTTCTTGTAAATTTGTCTGTTGGATGCATAGTTTGAAAAAAATTTCTTCCATTCCATAGGCTGTCTGTTTACTCTGTTGATAGTTTCTTTCACTGTGCAGAAGCTCTTAAGTTTAATTAAATCCCATTTGTCAATTTTTGCTTTGGGTGCAATTGCTTTCAGCATCTTTGTCATGACATCTTTGCCAGTGTCTACGTCCTGAATGGTATTGCCTAGGTTGTCTTACCCAGGGTGTTTATATTTTGGGGTTTTACATTTAAGTCTTTAATCTATCTTGAGTTAATTTTCATATATGGTGTAAATAAGAAGTCCAGTGTTAATCTTCTACATATGACCAGCAAGTTATCCTAGCACCATTTATTAAATAGGAAATCCTTTTCCCATTGCTTGTTCTTGTCAGGTTGGCTGAAGATCAGATAGTGGTAGGTGTGTGGTCTTATTTCTGGGTTCTCTATTCTGTTCCATTGGTCTATATGTCTGTTTTGGTATCAGCACCATGCTGTTTTGGTTTCTGCAGCCTTGTAACATGGATAACAAGTTGGATAGTGTGATGTCTCCAGCTTTAATCTTTTTGCTTAGGATTGTCTTGGCAATTCGGGTTCTTTTTTGGTTCCATATACATTTTAAAATAGCTTTTTCTTCTTCTGTCAAGAATGCCAATGGTAGTTTAATAGCAATAGCATTGAATCTATAAATTGCTTTGGGCAGTATGACCATTTTAATGTTATTGATTATTCTTATACATGATCATACAATGTTTGTCCATTTGTTTGTGTCATCTTTCATTTCTTTGAGCCATGTTCAGTAGTTAGTTATCCTTGTAGAAATTTTTCACCTCCCTAGTTAGCTGTATTCTCAGGTACTTTATTCTTTTTGTGGCAGTTGTGAATGGGAGTTTGTTCCTGATTTGGTTCTCAGCTTGACTGATGTTGTTGTATGGGAATGCTAGCGATTTTTGCACATTGATTTTGTACTGACACTTTGCATAAGTTGTTTATCCGCTTAAGAAGCTATTGGACTGAGACTACGTTGTTATCTAGATATAAGATCATGTTGCCAGTTTACATTTCTTGACAGGAACATGGCTGTAACCTGAACTCCATTTTTCTGCAGCATATTAAGCTGTATGTGTACTTCAGGTTTGACAGACTTTATTAAGACCTTAAATGGGATTATGCAAATACAAAAGCCAACAGCAAATACTTCCTGAGGAAATGCATCTTAATTCCCTACTTTGTACAAACATGTTCTTTGTAAACATGCATAGACATTCTCATGACTCCATTCTACCAGTCACCATTAACCGCAACCAACATCGATCCCTTCACAATTATGCAGTTTCACCCCCAGAAAATAATACATTCATTTCTCTATTTAACAAGTTCATCTTAGTGTGCCCCCAAAGCCCCAATTAAAACAAAACTTGAAAAACAAACTCAGTTTCCTTGCTGGCTTGTGAGTGACAACATGAGACTCAAAAAACTGTACCTTTTATTCTTTAACCAAGAGAGTGCAAGGAGAGTAATAAAAAAGTTCTCAGGGTTGCAGAGAGCACACAAAAGTGGGCTGCAGTATTGATTCCACCATCCAGACCAGGATCAAGATCAAGGATAGACATGGGTACTCAGAACTCCTCCAGCACTCCTCCTGCTGGCTGTCATTGTTCTGGGCACATTTGGTAAGCCAACTGTGGCTTTTATCTTTTCCTTCTAGTCACTAGAAAATCTCAGAAAATATTCCAGATGTAATGAGATTGTATTTGGCATTAAGGAAAATGTAGAAACTGTGAAACTGAAACTTAAACTGACATATACAGTATTTAGACTGTGGAGCGTCAAAGAACTTCTTGTTGAGTCAAATAAAAACATCTGTTTAACTTCCTAGAAATATCTAAGTGTAAGAGTCTGTGCTTTTCTTATTAGAGATGATAGCAGGAACATTACCAAAAATTGGTTTACGATGTTCATTTTAATGATGGTAAGCAGAGAGAAAATGCTAATTTCAATTAATAAAATTCACATATAATCTTTATGTTTACAACTTTTGGTAGGAAGGATCAAGTTGATTTTTGCCATTGAAAAAGTTATCTTATTGACCATACATACTTGTAAGCAATAAATTACCGGTCTAGCTTGAAAAAATTACCAGTTTTTCAAGCATAATAGATGCTCAATAATTATTTGTTGATCAGGATAATAATATGTTATTAATAATTATGTTTGTGTAACTGTCTTCATAAACATTTCTATCAGTACTGAATTTGTGAATAGAGTTGAGTGTCCTTCTATATTGATTTCTACTTTCAAGTAAAGAAGTAAGCATCATGGCTATGTTTGTTCTCAATAAGGATTTTTCTAATTTTTTTCTCACACAGCTTATTCCTCTGAGAATCAAGAGCTGGATGTCAGTGTATTCAGACACATTCTGACTTTATTCCTCACCAATTCATTAAAAATGATCAGTTGATACATAAGGGTCCTTTCTGCAGAAGAAAAGAAGTCAGTAAGTAGTAAAGATGTGGTGGAGTATGGAAGCCTCTAGGATAGCAGTTTTCAAAGCTGGCATTTCCTTACAAAGTAGGCTAGGTTGGAAGTATAGGAGATCAAACCTCTAGGTGTTATTTCTATGCAATGTGGGAAGATAACTGCCCAGTCTTTATGCTTTCATTCCTGAAAACACTATCTATTTTCCCCAATAAAAAGGGCTCTCAAATGGGAACATAGGGTATGAATTCATCTGAGTGGAGTTAACCTTATAGTCAGTGAACATGTACCATAAGCAAACATACACATTCCTCAGCAAGGATACATGGATAATTAGTTCATCATCAGGAAATCTATTACAAACTTAGTTATATGATAAATTCAGTATGACCAGTTGGCCATGGAGACAACTGAGGCATAAGCCTACAAATAAAGAGCTTAGAGACTGTGGAAAACAATTCTGCATTTTATTAAAAATATTTTTACTATAAACTATGTTATCCAGATTGTTTCAGTTGTTCATTGCTAGGTAACGAATTACCACAATTTAGTGGCTTAAAATTAACCCACTTATTAATTTTCACAGTTTCGTAGCTTAGCAATCTAGGTGGCTTGACCAGTTTCTCTGCTTGGGGTTTCATAAAGTCAAAATCAAGGTGTCAGCTAAAGTCTCATTTGAAGACTCTAGGGATGAATCCACTGCCAATCCAGGTTGTTGGTAGAATTCAGTTCTTTGCAGTGTAAGACTGAGCTCTTCATATTCATTTTATCTTTCAAAAATTATAATGAATAAATTTAAAGCATTGTTAAATTAAGCATAGTTATTATTTAGCCAGAACATTCTTTTCTTTTCAGAGCCATACTGAAAGATGGGAAAATAATTTCTTTGGATCCCCGCATATATGTATCTGAACATGGGAGAGAGAAAAATAAAGAGGAGCAGACAGAAAAGAAAACACATCTCCTCAGAAGAAACAAACTGTTGGTCTTTAGAGTGGTGATATGTATATATTGAAAGAGAACCAGACAAAAAGTCCAGATGTTTGGGCTCTATGATTATGAGCAAGCATCTGAGCTTCTTTATACTCCGTTGTAAACGTGAAAACATGGCAAAATGAAACAAAACATCTCCTCCTTGACAAAACTGTCAAGAGGAGATAATAAAATTGAAAGTGCTTTGAATATAAACATGAAAAATCAGAGTGTTGTTCTTATTAAAACTATGAGATCACTTCCTAATTAGTACTTCGAAAAGCAAGTTTTGTGGTACCTGTTCACATTGCCCTATCCATAACTACATATGCACCAAACCACTAAATTATCTGTAGCAGGTGCCAAGTTTTACTGCTGTAGATCATAGCAAAAATGATAATAGTTATTAAGCTATATACTAACAAGTACCTCTGAGATTGAGCTTTGTGAAAAAAAAAAAATCTCAGGACAACAAGTCCAAGACTAAGTACTTTAGCACATAAAATTCTAAATTTCTGGGGAAAGGGATCTAGTTAGCACAGTTTGAGTCATGCACTCACTCATGGTCTACCCCTCTGTGGGCAGGAAATTAGAAACACACCATAGAGACGTGGCTGCCAGAAGTCCTCCCAGGGTGAGGCAGGCGATTCCCAGATTAACAGACAGACATCTCAGTGGGACCTCCCTACCACTCAGAGAGCATTCTTCTTACATCTCAGGGAAGAGTAAATAACTGTGGGTACTTTTGGTTTCAGAAGGATTTTTTTCAGGGGTACAGGGGGAGTGATAAAAATAACCTGGAAACCTTTAAATTACAAGTCGCCTAAAATACTGGCTATGGAAACAATTCTTTTAAATGAATAGCTTAGCTCTCTAGAAAGTAGTAAAAACCCCCAGAACCTCAAAAAAGAGCAATCAGAAAATAGGACAAGAAATTTCATAGGTTAGTGCCATGGATTGTGTAGAGTAAGGCTTGAAGGTGGTTGCTCCATCAGTAACCTAGATGTTGACATTTTTATCTCACATTAGAACAGAAGACATGGCTGTGGATCCTTGTAAGACAGAGAGTTGTAACAAAGGTCCTTGTATAAAATCAGAACCCTCAATAGAAATAAATCTACTAAAAACACTGATTTACCACAAGGAGGCATGTTTGTCTTAACATGAACAACAGGTTGAATAAAAAACAATTTCTTGAGAAATTATTTGGGATTCTGTTACAACACCTGTTTGGGCTTGGAACCCCTTGGTACCATAGAAGGAGACCCAGATCAATACCTGGCAGAAATGAAACTAAAACTGCGCTAATCAGATATATCTTCAATAGGCACCACACAGAAGTCTGAAAGATAAAGCCACACTGAAGATGGGTTAATAGTCCAAATTCATAAAACTCTGGAGAAACCATCCACCCTAACTAAACAGGAGTTAAAACTTGGAATGAACAGCACTCGTAAATTGAAAATGTTAAAATCAACAAAGAAGACCATTATAAACATGTTTCAAATCGTTAGACATCAAAGAAGGACTTGAAATATAAGAACAAAATAAGATGCTAGGAAATTAAACAGATTTGGAAGGGGGATGGGGAAAATCTAAAACAGATAATAGAAAAAAAAGAATAGCAAATTTGAAAAAAAAGGAGCTTCTAGAAATAGAAACACGATACAATGTGAAATTTCATAAGGTGGCTTAAGCAGTATATTTGATTCATCTAAAGAGAAAATTATTTTGGAAGATCTGAGGAAATTACTATGGAGCAGAGATAAAAATATAGAATATATTATACAATAGGAGGTTAAGAAGCTTTAAAAATAGTATGAGATTATCTAACTTATTTCTGAAAGAAATTCCAGACCACAGGGAGAGGGAGACTAGGTAAAAAGTAATATTTGAAAGGATAATGATTGAGAATTTTGTAGGATAGATGAAACCCTCATGTTCAAGAAGCCAAATAGATTTTAAGCAGAACAGAAAAATAAAACATTCAGCTGAAATGTACTGAAAGTACAAGATCCAAAAGATAAAGACCTGAGAATGAATAAGCCTGTTCTAGAAGGAGAATTAAAGAAAAGATCTAACCCGAGCTAAGTCTCTGGAAATAATGTATTTTCTCTAAAATGGAACTGCTTTGGATGAATTAGTTGTAAAACAATATTAAATTGCTGCGGTTTTTTAATGCAACTCCGTAATGAAGAATCAAGGACACTAAGTTTGGCTTATGTTAGTTATGATTAAATGTCATATGGTTTCTAAGAGATGCAGTGAACTGCTAATAAAAGCATCAGGATTAATGATGTATTTATTTATCAACTAATTTTCATAGTAATTTTTTGATTCCATATGTTTGCGGTTCAAATCCTATATACCCAATGATTCATACATTTTACATTTTTTCTATGATTTTTTTTTCTTCAGGTTCCAAGTGTTTTTTTCAAAATGTAACCTGCTGGACACATTAAGAAGAGCGGATCATTTGTATTGCTCTCCACCCATCCATCTTAATGTGATAATGTGGAGAAGTGCTAAAAATTAAAAGTTAAAACAGGGTTTGGAGCAGACAGACCCTAGATCTAGCATTTACAAGCTATGTGTTTTCAGGCAAATAACATTTCTGAATCTGTTTTCTCCTATAAAATGTTAACATTAATATCTACTTTATTTGAAGTTTGTTGAGAATATTAAAAAAGCAAATGCCTTCTACTGATTTATGCCCTACAAGTCATAGCAAATTACTTACAGTGTTTCTGAAAATACTGTTCAACTTCTTGGCTTAAAGCTTTTGTTCATACTGTTCCCTCTATACAGATCAATTCCCTTTGCTCTGCCTCCTTACCCTTCACCTGACCTAACATTTAAAGGATCTAAGGTCTGAAGAATGACTTTAGTTTGTGTGTCATCAACTCCAGCTTCCCACACCCCTTAAGTTCGGGTTATCTGTTCCTCTTCATCTACATAAGCTGCCAAAATTTCAATTGTTTCACATTTAAATTCATTTCATGGAGGAAGCTTTTGAATCAAATCAAATGTAAATGACTTTCCAAAGATTATAAAACTAGTTAGTGACAGAGCCAAGTCATGAAGCCAGGAATCCTCATTTTTATCTTAAATTACCTCTGCTGCTTATACTTCAGTTAGCAGGGCTAGCCCCGCCCTGGTTACGCCCAAGCTCTGTGGGGTGCTGAAACATAAAATCTTCAGAAAGATACCCTCTGTGTATTTCTGGGTGAGGTGCATTTCTTCCCCATGACACAGTAATTACTTCATCAGGCCTTCTGAGACATCCTGACTGCTGCTCCTTGCCAGCTCTGCTATCCTTTCACTGGATTATCAGGTGCTATAATCTTGATCTGGACCAATGTGTCTTCTGAATTTTCTTTTTAGTGCCAACAGAAATATGTTTTTTTAATATAGCTAAATCTCCTTCTAGAACTCATCATTTTCAATGGAAATTTTTCTCCTTTCTTGAGCCTCATTTGTTGTCTGTCACTGCTGAAAAGAATTGTCCTCCCACCTCTTACCATAACCACCACTACCACCATCAGCAATCGCTACTGAAACACACATTCACTCACGACTATGACCAACTCTGTGGGCCAGGGAGCCCAAGGGAGAAAAGGTGACAAAGTAAGAAAGACTATTAGTCAGATCCTTTTTGTCATGTATTTGTAAGAAATAGTTATACTTCAAGCAAATAAGCATTTTCTGCTTAATAGATTGCAAATATTCATTGTGTTCTTTCCACTTGTATTTTTATTTCATTTCAGTTTTCCTCTAAAAATATTATTAGTGTAATTAATTTATTAATTTTTTTATTTGTGGCATCTGGAGTTTGTGTTTTGCTTTCATAGCACTTCCCCCTTTCAAAACTCATTTCTTTTTCTTTTCAAATTTCGATATTTGATCTATCTGGAATTTATTTTGGTATAAGGAGAGATACGAGCTTTAGCTTGCATCTATCCTCAGATGGTTAACCATATGTTTCAACTTCATTTATTTGCTCATCCCTTTCCCCCAATGGTTTTAAATACCTCCTCTAGTATGTGTTTAATGTCATGTGAATTTGATTCCGAACTCTCTATTCTATTCTACTAGTATCTCTGTTTCTTTGTCAGCCACCATCAGAATTTAAAAATTACTAGGCCCTTAAGAATGATACAATGGATTCTGGGGGCTCAGGGGAAAAGGGTGGGAGGGGGTAACATAAAAGAATGCACACTGGGTACAGGGCACACTGCTTAGGTGATGGATGCACCAAAATCTGAGAAATCATCACTAAAGAAACTTATCCATATAACCAAACACCACCTGTTCCTCCAAATTCTATTGAAATAGAAAAATAATAATAATAAAAATTAAAGAATTACTGTACCTTTATGTGCATTAGTATCTGTGTTGCTAATCCTTCTCTTATAGCTCTTCATTTTCAAAGATTTTACGGCTCTTCCCAGATGTTTGTTTTGTCATGTAAACCTTAGAATCAACTTGCCTAATTCCAAAGAAAATGAACCTATTGGTATTTCATTGGAATTCTCAATTTGTGGATTAATCTAGAAAAAAATGATATCTTTATAAATATTGTCTACTTAAGAATCGAATACATCTTCTGCTTAATTCAAGGATGTGTATGTGTACCTGTGTGTGGACGCATATGCACCTTAAAGGCATTTTACACTTTTCCTCATTAAATCTTGTTCATTTCCTGTTTAGTTTATTCCTAGACAATTTTTGTTGCAGCTGTGTTTGCTATGACTAAAAATGAGACTTTTTATCCCATTACGTTTTAAACATGCTGTTCCTTTTTTATGGGAAAGCTCTTGATGTCTGCATATTAACTCCATAACAATCAAGAGGCTGAACTTTTCAATTGCGTCAAATTAAGTTTAACTTGATTAATTGAGCTTCTGTTTGTGTAATGATGGTATCTGCAACTCATAACAATTTTTTTGCTCTTATGTTTTTATATCTTTTTTGTTTCCTTCTTTCTCTGATTAAATTGGTAGCATTTAGGACAAGGTCTTGATATAAATGGCTGTTAAGCATTCTTGAACTTACCCATCCCTTTAATGGGACTAAATGTTTTGCTATTAGGCATGATGCTGGCTTGGGCTGAAGGTAATATTTTCAAAATAAGATTACAACTCATGTGAAAGGAAAAATACTTCTCTACCTCTAAGTAGGGTGCACCTTTGCCTCTACTCTACTCAGAGGACTTACTTTGTTTAGTAAGAATAAATCAGGCATGTTCAACACAACTCTTTTTTCCTCCCTTTTAGGATCAAGATACTGGGAGAACGAAGTCTTCTCTTTGCCAAAACTCTGACCTGGACATCTCTTCCAACTTTCCTACTCTATGTGGACCAGAACCTTCTTGTCCAGCATTACTAAACCCTTGCTGGATATGATTGTCTAGTCTGATGTTAAATTCACAAGTCTATTTGGCTTTCTCACCAAGCCATATCTTCTGTGGTGTTCCTTAAAAGCAATAAACATACATTGGTGTAGATATGCTCTTCCTTTGCTTTTTTCTTAATTTTTCAGGATAATAGAGTAGGTGTCCATTCATACTTTTAGCAGGAATTGTGAAATTTTTAATGAAAGTTGGATCTTATCAAATACTTTTGCAACATCGACTAGAGATAATTTAATTATCTCTCTTTTTTGTTTTGTTACTCTTTTCACAAATAGGCACCAATTTGGGGCTTAATAAATCATTTTTGCATTAAATTATAATTAAATATTTAAATGTTTATGAGTAAATGGAATTATCATAAAAAGCAATAGTAGTGTTTACTCTTCTTACTATATATTTTCAGATACAATTGTTAAAAGTAAGTCCTTTTTAAATCATATTAATTAAAGCTACCAGTGAGCAACATCAGTGGGGGTGTGCTTCCTATTCATGTTTTAGCTATTAAAAATATTTTCCATTACCACCAAATATAGAATCAGAAAATGTCTTGAGAAAGCAATCAACATATCATAGATCACTGTATAGAAAACATAAGTTATAGTTTCCAGGATGTATAAGAACATCATGGAGCATGAAGATGTTACCAACTAAATGTATATGAATATATAATTTTAAATATTGATATTTGATGAAACGGTAGATTCAGATTAATGCCCTAATGTTTTTATGTACTAAACATAACCTTAGCGATTTATTTTCCAAAGACTAACATAAAAATTAAATATGCATTTAAAATGATTTTTAATGCAGCATCATAAGGCGATGACCTGAAAGTGGGAGCTAGAAGACATAGCTTTAAAGAGTTATACAAATGTGACAGTTCTGAAAATAAGTTGAGAGGTTTAAAAGTATAGATGCTAGAGATGGATAAATCTATATATGAATGTCAGCTTTAGAATATATTAGCTGTGTGACTTTGGAAATATTACTTAACCTCTGTGAGCCTCAGTTTCCTTGTCTGCAAAAGGAAGAGAAAAATAGAAAGCACCCTACCACAATCAAGTTTGCTGTAAGAGATGCATGTAAAGTGTTAACATAGATACCTGGAATATAACAAATTTTCATTAAATGACAATAATTATTTTTTCAATAAATGATAGTAATTAATGTAACTATTGTTTACAAGGTTATATTATTGTTAATTATCATTTTTTACTCCTTTCAGTTAAGATCAACATATCACTTATTTTTTCTATACATCTAAGGTACAAGACTTCCTAAACAAGTTTCAAAACTGTATTTTCTGTAATAATTATTGCCCTTACCACCTAAATATTAACACCTTATAGTTGTTTGGAAAGATTGTGCTGGAAAGTAGAGTTTTCCTTTCCCAGGAGATCCACATTAAACCTGATAATTCAATTGCAACTCAGTTTTTTGAAAGATTTTCTCATAGTCATATTTTTAGCATTTTAAAATTTCTCTGAGATTCTCTTTCCTTAAAATTTTTCTCAGTAGGAATTTATTGAAATAAAACAAAAGGATGCTGACTCTCACCATTCATCCTTCTCCAAAATATATACTCTAAATTAGGACTGCTAGAAAACAGGCTTCTTAATATATAGTCCATATGTGAGTGGATCATATTTGTCATATCTAAGAATAATGAACCTGTATTTAAAATATTTTTTCAATATGGAAATGCTTTAAAGTAGTTCACTTGCCCTCCCAGCTTTATTGCAAAATAATTACCAAAATTTGTATATATTTGAGGTGTAAAACATGATGATTTTAGATACATTACCACAATTAAGTTAATCAACACATTCATCGCCACCCAGTTACCTTTTGTGTGTGTGTTTGTGTGTGTGATTTCAAGTAAGCAATACAGTACTATTAACTATACTCATATATTCCATCCCTTTAATGGGACTAAATGTTTTGCTATTAGGCATGATGCTGGCTTGGGCTGAAGGTAATATATTCCATATATTTTATTCCCAGAACCTATTCATCTTATTACTCAAATTTTGTATCCTTTGACCAACATCTCCCCATTCCCCACCCTTCACCCCTTTCTCCTGGCAGCCATTGATCCACTCTTTCCTTCCACAAGTTTGACTTTTAGATTCCACATAAAAGAGAGATTACATTGTATTTGTCTTTCTATGTCTGACATTTCACTTAGCATAATGTCCTCCAGGTTCATTTATGCTGTTGAAAGTGGCAGGATTTCCTCTTTATATGGCTGAATAAAATACCAGTTTGTGTGTGTGTGTGTGTGTGTGTGTGTGTGTGCATGCATGTGCATTTATGAGATCTATATATGTTATATATATAAAATATTTTTAGAATTATTCATCTGTCAACAGACATTTAAGTTGTTTCTACATGTTGGCTATTGTGACTAATGCTACAATAAACATGGGAGTGCAGATATCTCTTCTGATTTCATTTCCTTTGGATATGTGTCCTGAGGTAGAATTGTTAGATCATATGGCAGCTCTATTTTAATTTTTTTATAAACCTCTATGCTGATTTTCATAATAGCTATACCAATTTACATTCCCACTAACAGTGTACAAGGTTTCTTTTTGTTTCACATCCTCAACACTTGTTACCTTTTGCCTTTTTGGTAATAGCTATTCTAACAATAGCTTATTATTAAGGCAATATATCTTTGTGGTTTTGATTTATATTTCTCTGAAGATTGGTGATATTGAATACCTTTTCATATATTTGTTGGCAATTTGTATGTCTGCCTTGGAAAAATGTTTATTCAGGTCCTTTTTTCATTTTTAAATTGGGTTACTCAGGGTTTTTTGCTATGGAGTTGTATGAGTTCCTTATACATCTTCAGTATTAACTCCTTATCAGATATGTGGTTTGCAAACATTTTCTTCCATTCCGTAGGTTGAATTTTCATTTTGTTGACTGTTTCCCTCACTGGGCTGAAACCTTTTAATTTAACGTGGTCCCATTGTTTATTTTGCTTTTGTTGTCTGTGCTTTTGAGGTTATATATACAAAAAAAAAATTCTTGCCCAGACAAATGTCAAGGAGTTTTTTCTCTATGTTTTCTCTTAAGTATTTCATGATTTCAGGTCTTATATGTAAGTCTTTAATCTTTTTTGTATTAGTTCTGTGTATGGCATAAGGGTCCAATTTTATTCTTTTGCATGTGGATATCCATTTTTAGAACATCATTTATTGAATAGATATTCCTTTCTTCACTCTTTTTTATTCCTTTTTATTTTTATTTCTCTGACTGGATAATTTCAAATGATCTGTCCTCAATTCATTTATTTGTTCTTCTCTACGATCAAGTCTGCTGTTGAAGCTCTCTACTGTCATTTTCAATTTGTCCTTATATTCTTCAGTTCCAGAATTCAGTTTGGTTCTTTTTCTACTTCTTCATTAAACTTCTTGTTTTGTTGTTGAAATGTTTTCCTGATTTCATTTAGTTGTCTGTGTTCTCTTGCTTCTCATTGAGCTTCTACAAGATGATTATTTTGAATTATTTGTCAAGAAATTTCTAGATCTCCATTTATTTGCATTGGTAACTAGAGATTTATTAGTTACCTTTATTGGTGTTATGTTTGCCAGATTCTTTATCCTTGTAGTCTTGCATTGGTGTCAGTGCATTTAAAGGAAAAAATGCCCATTAGGTATTTACAAACTGATTTTGGCAGGTAACAACCTTTACCTGTTGGGTCCCCAGGCTGATAGGATTGACTCTGGCATCACAGTTGAGTGGGGCTGGAGCTGAGTCAGTGGCTGCAGCTGGGTCCACAGCGTAGCGTCTCCTTTTCCTCAACAAAAATGGAACAATGCAGAATATTTTGTGTAGGGATTTATTAGTCCGTTTTCATGCTGCTAATAAAAACATACCTGAGACTGGATAGTTTATAAATGAAAGAGGTTTAATTGACTCACAGTTCCACATGGCTGATGAGACCTCACAATCAGGGCAGAAAACAAGAAGGAGCAAAGCCATGTCTTACATGGCAGTAGGCAAACAGAAAATGAGAGCCCAGTGAAAAGGGAAACCCCTTATAAAACCATCAAATCTCATGAGACTTATTCACTACCATGTGAACAGTATGGAGGAAACTGTCCCCATAATTCAAGTATCTCCCACTGGATCCCTCCCACAACATGTGGGAATTATGGGAGCTATAATTAAAGATGAGATTTGGGTGGAAACAACCAAACCATATCATTCTGCCCCTGGCCCCTCCCAAACCTCATGTCCTCACATTTCAAAGTCAATCATGCCTTCCCAATAGTCCCCAAAAGTCTTAACTCATTTCAGCATTAACTCAAAAGTCCACAGTCCGAAGCCTCATCTGAGAAAAGACAAGTCTCTTCCACCTATAAGCCTGTGAAATTAAAACCAAATTAGTTACTTCCTAGATACAATAGGGTTACAGGTACAGGTATTGGATAAATACACTCATTCCAAATTGGAGAAATTGGCCAAACTGAATGGGCTAGAGACCCCATGCAAGTCCAAAATCCAGTGGTACAGTCAAATCTTAAAGCTCCAAAATTATCTTCTTTGACTCTATGTCTCACATCCAAGTCATGCCTATGCAAGAGGTGGGTTCCCATGGTCTTGGGAAGCTCCATCCCTGTGGCTTTGCAGGGTCCCTCCTAGCTGCTTTCATAGGCTAGGGTTAAGTGTCTGTGGCTTTTCTAGGTATGTGGTGCAAGCTATTGGTGGATCTGCCATTCTGGGGTCTGGAGGACAGTGTCCCTCTTCTCACAGCTCCACTAGGCAGTGCCACAGTGGAGACACTGTATGGGGGCTTCAGCCCCACATTTCCCTTCCACACTGCCCTAGCAGAGGTTCTCCATGAGGGCCCCACCCCTGAAGCAAACTTCTGCCTGAACATCCAGGTGTTTTTATATATCATCTAAAATCTAAGTGGAGTTTTTCACATCTCAATTCTTGACTTCTATGCACCTGCAGGCTCAACACCATGTAGAGGCTGCCAAGGCTTTGGATTTGCACTCTCTGATGGCATGACCTGACCTGTACATTGGCTACTTTTAGCCATGGCTAGAGTGGCTGGGATGCAGAGCACCAAGTCTCTAAGCTGTACACAGCAGGGGTGCCTAGGCCTGGCCCACCAAACCATTTTTGCCACCTAGGCTTCCAGGCCTGCGATGGGAGGGACTGCCATGAAGGTCTCTCACATGATCTGGAGACATTATCCCCATTGTCTTGGTGACTACTTATGAAAATTTCTGTCTGAATTTCATTGTCTATATTATTATCAGCATTTTGGTCAAAGCCATTCAACAAGTCTCCAGGAAGTTTCAAACTTTCCCACATTTTCTTGTCTTCCAAGCCCTCCAAACTCTTCCAATATCTGCCTATTACCCAGTTCTGAAGTCGCTTCCACATTTTCAGGTATCTTTACAGCAGCACCCCATGCTACAGTTACTAATTGACTGCATTAGTCCATTTTCACACTGTTGATAAAGACATATCTGAGAGTGGGTAATTTATAAAGGAAAGAGGTTTCCTTGACTCACAATTCCGCATGGCTGGAGAGGCCTCACAATCATGGTGGAAGCCAAAGAAGAGCAAAGCCACGTCTCACATGGCAGCAGGCAAAGAAAGAATAAGAGCCCAGTGAAAAGGGAAACCCCTTATAAAACCATTGGATTTCACGAAACTTATTCACTACCATGAGAACAGTATGGGGAAACCAACCCCCTGATTCAATTATTTCCCACCAGATCCCTTCCACAACACATGGCAATTATGGAAGCTACATTTCAAGGTGAGATTTGGGTGGGGACAAACCCAAACCATATCAAGCTGGTATTTGGAAAACTAACCAACATGCCCATAAAAATCTGACATGTGTAGCCTGCTGTGAAATAATGCATGATCAATCATTGTTAGCCAATAAATAATTACAAACAGTACCAAATAAGCAAAAAAAAAGTTATCTCCTTATACCTTACCCTCATTTTGACCCTAGAAAATACAGAAACAGCAGAATGAGTAGGAGAGGAGAAGAGGAAATTCAAAGTAGTCAAAGAGAAACAGAACAGACCTTGGTAATTTCATCCAGTATCATGACCTTAAATGTCATCTATGTGTCAATGGTTCCTACACTTAAATTTCCCTTAGAGTCTCTCCCGAATTCCAGATGTGTATATCTCAGCTTCCTACTAACATATTCAGTTGAATATCTAATAGCTATCTCAAAGTCAACAAGTTCAACTCTTCATCATTTTCCAGCAATCTGACCTACCAGTAATCCTCTTCATCACAGTTAATGGCAAATTCATTCTTCCAATTGTTCAGGCCAAAACTCTTGGGAGTTTTCCTTGATTTCTCTATTAGCTACATATTACATACTGTTTTCATCAGAAAACCTTGTGGACTTTATCTTCAAAATATGCCAAGAATCTGACTACTTCTTACCATCTAAACCACTGTCTCTCTGATTTAAGCTAGCATCATCTTTAACCTGGAGATTCCATGGTCTCCAAAGTAGCCTCCTGTTTCAAAATGCACATTTCTCACCCCTACAGTCTATTTATAACATAGCAGCCATAGTGGTTTTTTTAAAACATAAATCAGATAACATCAATCTTTTACTGAAAATTTTCAAATCATTCTCCATCTCATTCAGAGAAAAGCCAAAATTCATGCAATGGCCAACAAGGCTTTATGTTATCTGCCCTTCTCCATTTCCTCTACCACACTCCTTGTCTTAGTCTGCTCAAGCTACCATAACAAAATGCCAAACAGAAATTTAAACAACAGAAATTTATTTTCCCACAGCTCTGGAGGCTGTAAGTCCATGATCAGGGTGCCAGATTGATTGGGCTCTAATGAGGGTCTTCTTGATGTCTTGCCAATGATTGTCATCATGTTATATCCTCACATGGCAGAGAAAGAGAAAGAAAAATCTCTCTGGTATCTCTTATTACAATGGCATTAATCCTATCAGATCAAGGCCCTATCCTTATGATATCATTTAACCTTAAGTTTTTTTCATAAAGGTTCTGTTTCCAAATACTGTCATATTGGGGGTTAGGGTTTCAACACATAAATTTTGGAGTAGGAAAGACACAAACATTCATTCCATAACACCCCCACTAAAAATAAGACTTCATCTCCTACTAGGTTCCTCTCACTCACACTACTTCAGGGTTGGCCTGTCATGAATCATCACATTTCAAGTGATTTTCTTTTCCATTTCAATTTTCCTTAGGGCAAATTTCTAACTAAATTATATATAACAGTTTTTAACAAAAGAAACTCAGAAATGAAGAGGAAATGGTAAGGTGAGAACCAATGAATGTGACAGAGCTCTCTGTTTCTCTCTTCTACTCAAAACAATGTAGGAAAAAAGTGATAACTCCAATTTTTATGTATTTTGATAGTAAGATACATTTTTAAAAGAAAATATAAAATTATAGGTAATGCAAGAACAATAGAAAATAGATATAGATATATCACGTACAAGGAAGATACATGCTCAAATATAACTAATTTTGTGATAACAATAGCAAATACATATTAAGTCCCAACCAAGTGCCAGGTGTTGACTTTAGCATCGGAGATCTTGTGGTCAATGAAATATAAACTTGCCCTCAAAGAGTTTATAGAATGGTGCACTGTTCCTCAAAATGTGTTCTGTGGTATTTATTAAAATGTCAAATTTGGTTTATTACTCTCCAAATATAATTAATTAGACTCTTAGTAGGGTGTGTGTGTGTGTGTGTAAGGGGCAATAATCTACACTATATGCAAAGACCTGAGATGTTTCTTATGCACAGTAAAGTTTGAGAACTTCCATACTTCATTTATTTATCTGAGTTCCAGATAGTCTTCAAATTTTAGTATAATAATTTTTTACTTGTTCAATTCTTTGATTTTTAAAATATTTCCAGAAAATATTTTATCTACCATTTTTAGTTGTATTCTGTGGGAGTACGACTCCAAATAACCTAGTTTGCTATTATTGGAAACCAGAAGTCTCAATCCCATCTCCACTTGAGAAAATTATACCCAAGCTTTCAAAGCTCTGCCATGATTCTGTTCTTGATTGCCTTACACATATGTGATTTCTTCTTTGTTCAAGACATCGTATAACCTCTCTTTCTCTTATTGTCTTAGTCTGTTGTAATAAAGACAATGCTAATAAAGACATACTCAAGACTAGATAATTTATAAAGGAAAGAAGTTTAGTTAACTAACAGTTCCACATGGCTGGAAAGGCCTCACAAACGTGGCAGAAGGTAAATGAGGAGCAAAGTTATGTCTTCATGGCGGCAGGCAAGAGAGGGTGTGCATGGGAACTTCTCTTTATAAAACCATCAGATCCTTTGAGACTTACTCACTATCACAACAACAGCACAGAAAAGACCTGCCCCCGTGATTCAATTATCTATCACCAGGTCTCTCCCATAACACGTGGGAATTATGGGAGCTACAATTCAAGATAAGATTTGGGTAGGAACACAGCCAAACCATATTACTTATTTTTCAGTCATGAATAAACTCAGTGGTTTCCTATTTATTTATTTATTTATTTATTTATTTATTTAGAGACAGAGTCTCGTTCTGTTGCCCAGGCTGGAGTGCAGTGGCACTATCGTGGCTCACTGCAACCTCTGCCTCCTGGGTAGAGAGATTCTCTCTCTGGGTAGAAGAGATTCTCCTGCCTCAGCCTCCCAAGTAACTGGGACCACAGGCACGTACCACCATGTCTGGCTAATGTTTGTATTTTCAGTAGAAATGGGGTTTCGCCATGTTGGCCAGGCTTGTCTCAAACTCCAGACCTCAGGTGATCTGCCCACTTTGGCCTCCCAAAGTGTTAGGATTACAGGCGTGAGCCATGGCACCTGGCCTGGTTCCCTTTATATATCATGTTAGACATTTAATGCCAGGCAGCATATTTTATACCCTGAAGCAACTAGTTCGTGCTTTGCACAAAACAGTCACTCAAGATTTATTGCATTAAAAAATTTCAAAAAGTATTGGTTGAGAAATTATTAACCAAAATATCACTTCAGCTATTTCCCACATTTCTCAATTGCAACAAGCAATAGTCTTGAGCAATAAAAAAGTTCCCAGGACTTTTCCTCTCACATTCCACTTAAGTTGGGTTTGCATAAAATAATGTGAATAGGCCCAGTTTGTTTTTCTTCGAAAATGGTCCAGCTGCTGAAACATTCAACCAACACTTGTTTGAATTGTGATAATAAACATGTTTCATCAGTCCAATTCACAGAACTCCCTAAGTGGCCTCAGTTCACAGGCAAAGAAGGAATGTGACTCCCAAGGAGCGTAATTCTATACAGATGTGGTCAAGTGAGACACAAAATCCCAAACTGCAGGCAAACACATGAAAAGATATGAGGAAGGAAATCATTTGCATAGAACATGAAGTATGTGTTGCCTTAATTGCTTGTATAGTTGAGGTAAAAATTCTTGGCCAGAAAATAGTCTGGAATCATTTTAGAAGTTGTTGTAACCCAGGTAACAAATGCTAATTTCATCATTTGCTACTTATCTAACCTAAGATACCTTGGATCATAATACAAATCATTACCTTACATACCATTAAGAAAGGGAAAAATCAGCCCTAATAATCTGTGTTCTCCATCAGTGGTAAGCCATGCCACAATTATAGAGATGTTAAAATGTGATAAAATATGCCTTTTAGACTCACTGAAATATAGCATGTGTCTTAACATCTTCGACACTTTATTTTCAGGCAGTTGTGCATTGAGTTGTAGATTGTACTGCTGAGGAAAAGCAAGTCTTTTACCTGAAATCTTGCATCTATCACCTCATGATATATCTACCTACAGAGAAAAAGAGGTGTATTGTAAAGTTGACTCATCTAGTCTCTGCTTCTGAGGGAAACATTGACTTATTTAGATGGGTAAGTTTGAAACAATCAACTTTGCATAACATCTCCTGCTTACCTTTCTCACAGAACCATTCACCCTCCTGTAAAGTAAATGATCTGTTCTGCTCTCTGCCAAGAATAAAAGCAGCTTATCGCATAGGGCATACCTAAGATTTTCCAACTCAGCTTGTGACTACATAGGTAGGTCTGCCTAATTCTGGGGGTCAGTGTTAGGAAGTACACCTGTCCACAGAAACAAACTACTGGCTCTAGTACCAGCTTCATTATTAGTAAGCAGGATATTTTTATATCTTATCTAAGTTACTTTCTTTTTTATCTCAGTAGAATCAAAAGTCATAACTCAAAACGGGATAAACGATGCTACCTGTAGGCTTCCTAGAAAAACAACTAGCATACATGCATGCCCTTGGCTCTGATGAGCAGGAAGCCCTCTGTACTAGAACGGAAAAACTACAATAAGATGGTCCATTAAAGGTGGCATTGTGAAGTTCAACCTGTCATGTAATCATCCCTCTCTCATCCTGCCTGACAGTCATAATCACAACCCCAGACTGCTTCTGAGTGTGTTATTTATTACCTGCTCAGGGGGACCTATTCTTTCTTCTCATTCTTTTTTGGCTTCTCTTAGCCTCCTCCCAACAAAAATGCTGTGCAAAGCTTTATTTATAACCTGTGATAGGTTTGGCTGCCTTTGTTCTGCCACCAACCATCAGAGAAGCAACCCAGGCACTAATTCAAACCAATCAAAGAGCAGGCAGCCATATTCTATCAGAGTGGATGTGGCATGATGTAAAGATCCCATAAGGACCATGTGTTGACTCCCTGAAAGCCATCACATTAGAATAAATAATTTTACCAATGCAACCACAATCTACTTTGCTTGTCCACATTCTCAAAGACCAACAAACTGAGACCAAAAGCAGCTATGCAAAGATGTCCAGAAGTGAAGTTTGAAGACAGAACAACTTCGGCCCAGCTCCATGTTTATCCTATTTCTTTGGATGCATTTTACATTGAAAAAAATACAGTACATTTTCTTCATAAAAATTCTGCTGGGATGCTTACTTTTATTTTCTTCACCTAGGTAAATCATTCCCATACACTGCACTAACTTTTAGATTATGTAATATAACTTGTAATTTTTTTTTTTTTTTTTGCAGCCTGCCTCACATCCTGTCAGTCCTCCTGCTACTCAGCAATTCCTGCAGCAAACAAACTGCTCTGTGTGTGAGTTTAACTAAACAGCATGTGGTGTTAGCTATACCCCATGCCCTCGTTTTATGCCTCGTTTTATGCCTTTTCTAACATGGGAGCACCCAGGAGTGACAGGCAGTTGACCTCCTTTGTGCCACTGATGGATATTATGGGATGGGAGCTGTCAGATAAATTCTCCTCACTTCTACCCCTAGGACACATTATCCTGAGGCACATCTACAATAAGCATTATCATTCTCTTCACCTGGAAGAAGTTGTAGAGGTTCCATCTCAGAAGATCAGAAACAGCATGATAAAGCATGGACTTCCTCAAGAAGAAGAAATCACATTTAGAGCTGTTGAATTTAGAACAAGGCAGAGGGAGATGGTCAAACTAGTTTGTTCTACACCTTGTTCTGACATCTTTTCAAGAGAAAAATCACTGGCCCTAATGGAAGGATGTTTATGTAACTAACATAAAGAGATGTTATAATCACCAATTAGAAAGAGAGAATGCAGATAAGAATTACAGCAATGCTCAGTGCTCACTGAATCTATATTATACCAGGCTAATATTAGTCTAAGGCTGAATCTATGTGCAATGACTTAAAAAATACTATTTTAGAGTTCCTCAGAAGACTTAACAGTGCTTTTGGCATTTATTCCATTACAGTGTGCTAGAGAGACATGATAATTTGTAGTGATACAATTGTTCAATACAGGTAACTTATTTTACCAAGCTTTTCTTCTTTTTTTTCAAATCAAGATGGTTAAACTGTTATAGTAGGTAGCTAGTCAGACATGAACAGGGCAAGAGAAGGCTCCCCTCACACATACACAGCAGGAACACCAGGGAACCAGCAGATGATGGTCAGGCAGTTGCTAACTGAGTCTCTAAAACAATAATTGGTCACAGCCAGCACCAGGGAAGGGCAGTCTCCCCATAGATAGAAAACACCTGAAACTAGTGATCAGCCGCTTCCCAATAAGATCTCAGGAGTTGGGCAAGTGGGCTCAAGCATGCACATTAAAATGGCAGAATTTAATCAGCAAATGTCCTTCCAGGAACATTTGACTGGTAAAAGAAGAATGCCTCAGGTGAGCATGTGTACAACTCCAGTAAACACACTGCACATGCTCAACTCCCAAGTGCTAGCAGGCCACTGTGCATGCAGACAGCCCATCCCAAGGGAAGAATCGGGAGAAGTAAGGCAAGACCCTGGAAGTATCCCAATGTATAAAACTGCTAGTCAGAAGGTCAAACCTCACAATGAATCTCTCAAGTCACCCACTTGGCCCTCTTCCAAATGTACTTTACTTTCTTTCACTCTTGTCCTAAAGCTTTTAAATAAGCTTTCACTCCTGCTCAAATACTTGCCTCAGTCTCTCCTGCCTCATGCCCCTCCATCAAATTCTTTCCTCTGAGGAGGCAAGAATTGAGATGGCCGCAGACTCATACAGGTAAGGATTTGCTGCCGGTAACAAAACTACCAGATGATGTCAAGCACAGTGTGTTCCCAGCACAATAACAGATTACACATTCATGAGGTTTTATGAGTGACACATTTCCAGAGCAAGGCTGGAGAAGGAACCACATAGATATAGATCAATAATAGAATAATTGTGACCATTACTTGTTCTTTCTGAGGCTGGACAATTAAAAAGAAGTCAGGCTGTTATGAACCTCCAGAGGTGACTTATTTCTCCTAAGGTCACATGTGAGGAAGACCACTGCCTTAAGTCATTGCCCTGGCTCAAACACTGAGAGGAAATAGAGTTGAAAATGGATCCAGATCAGTCCCCCAACCAGGCAACCAGCCTCACTCAGGAAACTTGTTTGATGGCCTCAAAGGTCACTTTTTTTTCATGATACACCTTGACACACCTAGGAAAAAAATATTTGAAAGGTTTGAAGGGTGAACAGATATCATCCAGAAAGAAGAGAAGAAAACAGGGCTTGGTCACATACAATGTGAAGAGATTATTTGAGAGTGACTTCTCTTGCCAATGACTAGCAGAGAAACTTCAAAAAAAAGGCAACAACTTCCCTTGGTTATGTGTTTTAACAAATGAGGTCTACCTTTACCACTGCAGCAGAAATGCTGCCTTTCTTAGCTCCTTCACTTATGTATCTCAAACAGCATGCACTTACCTAAAAAAGCACTGTAGAAAAAGGTAATACGAATCACGGATATTAATAAAATCTGTGGAATCTTTCTTTAGTTATCATTAAATTCATCCAAATCCAGATCATTACCATAATGGACATTGTAAAATTCTCAGGAAAAAAAACTATTTTTACTGAACATATCTTAGCAAAGTCTATTATGGTTAAACTATTGTAATGTGCTTTCTCAGTAACTCAATTTTATTTAATTATTGCTATTTTTTAGTAATAGAACAAATAGTATTTGCTCTGAGAGTCCTACATGTGGTTTAACATTGTGGAATAGTTCATATTTTTAGGGTGAATCGGAAGAACTTGTTCTACTTAGTCCAAAACCCAACATTCTGAAATAACTTTGATGGTGTTTAAGTCAGATCCAGGACTTACCAATATTTTGGAAACTTATTTTTTGTGCTGCACAATGACCTTTTAAGAGGTCCTTTGTAAAATGCCGACACCACGGTGAACACAAAGTTTATAGGAAGAATTCTTTATTTTTTTTTTTCTTTGAGACAGGGTCTGGCTCTGTCACCCTGGCTATAAGTGCAGTGACACAATCACAGCTCACTGCAGCCTTGGCCTCAAGCAATTCTCCCACCTCAGCCTCCCTAGTAGCTAGTACTACAGGCGCATGACACTATGCCCAGCTAATTTTTGTATTTTTTGTAGAGACAGGGTTTAATCATATTGCCCAGGCTGGTCTCGAACTCCTGGGCTCAAGCCTCCTGCCTTGGCCTCCTAAAGTGTTGGGATTACAGGTATGGGCCACCACACCTAGCCAGTTTTAATTTCTAATACAGTAAATATCAATGGTTATAATCCATATTTCTAAAAAAAAAAAAAAAGCTCTTTTTGGGTTCTGAATAATTTTTAAGAGTTTCAAAGTATCTTGAGACCAAAAAGTTTGAGAATCACTTTCTAGAGCAATGCTTTCCAAAGGAATTTGTCACAATGTTGAAAATGTCCTATAAATCTGCACTGTCTGATACAAAAGCCACTAGATACGTGTAGCTGTTGAGCAGTGGCTAGTGCGACTGAAGATCTGAGGATTTTACTTTTATTTAATTTAAATTTAAATAGCAACTGTGGGTAGTAGCTAGCATATTGGGCAGTGTGGTCATAGACCTTCAGTGTGCTGGCTCCTGATATAATATTTTTTCCAATATTCCACACAAGTTAATAGTTAGCTCATTTTTTCTTCTGCTAACGATTAAGCTCTTGGCTTGGTTTGTATGGGGTGTAAGGGAGGTGTTTAACCACAAAATACGTAATAAAAGAATTATCATGGATAGTTTTGAAATATGAATGAATTCCAGATAAAATCCTTGACTCAAGAAAAGAAAAGAAAAAAACCACTGTAGTTGCCCCACTGGGAATTATACAGAGTTCAAGACAATATTTCTTCATGCCTCATCTTGAATTAACTTCACAGACTATAGTCAATTGTTTTAAAATTATAAACAATGTTTTAGGCTTTGTTTCTGTTGCTGACAAAAATGTAAGTGTTCCAGTTACAAAAAAAAAAAAAAAAAGGTTGATTGAGTGTCCAAACATGGTACGGGCTTGACTTGGTGTTGACATCATTCATTAGAATCTGAATCTTAGCTGGAATTCCTGGATTTCATTTTGTGGAAATATCTGGCTATTGTGCAGTTTTTACCCTTGCTAACCAAGCACAGAGCACAGAGGAAACTCTTAACTTGAAAATATAAACTTTGAATTGTGTGATCCTGTGTGAGTTACAGAACCTCTCTAAACCTGTTTTTTCTCATAAAATAGGATAATAATATTATTAGGGGCTTCTCTACATATTGAGAGGATTAAATGAGATAATGCACATGAAACATTCAGTATAACTCCTGAAACATTGTATATATTTAGGGGGTGGTGGTTATTACCCCAATAACTGCTATTAATTACATTATTTATAATTAATATAATGTCTACACTACATATACTACATTATTTACAATTAATATAATTAATATTATATCAATTATATTTCTAATCATTAGGCATAATTAACAATATAATTATTATATCAATCATGATTGTTATGATTAATGTAATTAATAGTATAATAATACAATTTATAATAAATAATTAATAATATTATTAACTGTGCTTACTGGACTTTTTTTTGTGAGTCAGCTATGTGCCAGGCAATGTGTTAGTGCTGGTGGATAAGTGGCCCCTGTCCATGTGTGCATGGAGCTTCCAATCTAGAGAGGGAGAGAGACACTCCCTAGAGAGTATTGTAAGGATTAAACTTTAAAAGAGAAAAGAGCTGGGTTCTAAGACAGGATGTATTAAGGAAGATTGTTTTGATCTAGAGGCTAGGAAAGACCTCTCTGAGGATGGAATGTTTAAGCTGAGTCCTGAAATACACAGTACTAGCAAGATTTACTACTGGTAGAAATGTTTCAGGGTATATTGGTTGGGATGATGGTTAATAAATAGACTCTAAAGTTTAGTGACTAAATAAGACATAAGTTTATTTCTCTTTCACTTACCAGTCCAGAGTAGGTAGTCAGGTTTTGCTCCGTAAAGTCATCCAGAGTCCCAGGCTACAAGGGTGGTTCTGCCATTCTTCACTGCTGCTTCTACAGTTGCTCCATCGCCACTATGTCCAACCAGCAGGAAGGAAAGGAAGATGGACAACTAGGAAGAACTTATTTAAACAGAAGACTTGAAAGTTACACTTACCCAGGAAGGTCAGCTGGGTGTTTAGACATGCCATTGTTGAACTAGCCTGCCTTGGTGTTGTCATCATTCACTAGGATCTGAATTTCATATTGCTGCACTCTTTCTTGTCTGAAACATGTAGATAATACAGAAATTATGTTCATATATATAAATTTTATATACCCTAAAAGTTAGTTTAGTTCAATAAACACTTAGAACTTATACTTTTTTTCCCCCTTAGAGATAAAAACATGGCTAATACTTCCATTCACTTACTTGTATTCTCATTCATTCAGCAATGTTCATCGAATATCAACAACCTGCACTAAATTTCAGGCACTTTGAGGATGTTCATGAAACACAGCCCTTGATCTCAAGAGTTTCAGAGTCTACTGTGGATCAGAGGGGAGCAAACATCACAGTTTAATGCAAAATAGAGAGAAAGATGTGATATTATCTGCATATAAATAAGTGCAGAAGAAGGTGGGGACTGTTCTGTGCAGAGAGAATGGGGAAAGGTTGTGGGAACAGAGCCATCTGAGACAACTTGAATATTGATTTTATAAACAAAGAAGAACCTTCCGGTCTGATATGGTTTGGCTGTGTCCCCACCCAAATCTCATCTTGAATTGTAGCTCCCATATTCCTGTGTATCATGGGAGGGACCCAATGAGAGGTAATTGAATCATGGGGGTGGATCTTTCCTGTGCTATTCTCATGATAGTGAATAAGTCTCATGAGATCTGATGGTTTTACAAATCGGAGTTCCCTTGCACACACTCTCTTGCCTGCTGCTATGTAAGATGTGCCTTACTCTTCCTTTGCCCTCTGCCATGATTGTGAGGTCTCCACAGTCATGTGGCACTGTAGGTTCATTAAACCTCTTTCCTTTATAAATTATTCAGTCTCAGGTATGTCTTTATTAGCAGCATAAGAATGAACTAATACACAGTCTATGAGAAAAGTCATAAATAGCTCAGTGTAATTGGCTAGTTTAGGGGTGGCAAGTAGTCAAGAGTGGGAGAAGTAGCTAATCAATAGAAAGATAAATGAAAATAGAATGTTAAAAGAGAGACAAAATTGTGAAGAGCCTCAAATGTCAAGCAACATATATTTGAATTTGTCAATAAATAATGGGAAACCAGTGCAGATCCTTAAGAGGGGATAGATGTGACTGGATCTGAGTTTCAGAAAGAGAGCTCTGGTGGCAGCATACACAGTTAAGTGGCAGCTGAACTTGTAAGCATAGATGCATGGTTTCCAGAGTAAATCCTGCCCCTGATGCCTGTGTGATGTTGAGCAATTGGTTTACCCACCCTGTGCCTTAACTTCCTCATCATTAAGTAGGAATGATAATGATAGCTATTTTATAGAACTGTTGTGAGCATTAAATTGAGTACTTCATGTCAAGAGTTTAAAGTAATGCTTGACATTTAATAGGGATACATAAACGTTTACACACACACACACACACACACACACACACATATATATATATATATATATATACACCTTGGAGAGAAATGGAAACAAATTAAGAAAACAGAAACATCTAGTTTGAGCTAGGCTAAAAAGGGCAGGGTAGATACAGGAACAAGGGACCCGGAAACAGATTATCTCGTGTCCAATCGCAGATATATTGTTTCTTAATTGTTCTAACCCTTTTTTTTTCCTCTGTAAATTAGAAATAATAACAGTGCCTATTTTATAGAGTTGTGAGGAATTAAATTACACAATACATGCAAAGTGCTCAGCAAAGAGCCTAGCATCTACCGATCACTCACAAGATGAGAATTTTCATTATCAAAAAGGATTTATTCTAAAAGCTTGAAATTCTATAATTTTTTTACCTCTGAATTAGTTTTGTCCTTTATCGTAAAATTGATGTAGTTCAAAAAACACAGACATTATAATCAGGTAAAACTGATACAAATTTTTATTCTGTCACTTTAAAGCAGTGTAAATTTGGGCATTTTTTGTCTAAAAATTAGGAGCACCTGTTTCCTCTTGAGAAAATTATAATGCTTCCCACCATAAAAGGTTATTGTGAAGCTTACATGAAATAATTTGCCTAAAGTACCTAGACTGGCACACAGTAAACACGTAATAGAAGTTGAATGCCCCCTCCACACACACACTTTTTTTTTTCTCTAACTCTCTCTCACATCTGCTCTGAGAGATTAAAAAGCCACACGCAACCTCAACCTGGGCATATCTAGTCTAACCAAGACTGATAAGAATCCCATTTTAGTTGCAAGCAGAAGATTCAAAACAGAGAAGCACTGTTGTGAATCATGAGTTGTGGGTTCAGGCCGAGAAGGACAAAACCAAACTAACACAATCCCTTCACTTGCCAAACCTCTTGCTGTTTGACCCCCCGCTAACAGCTAACCAAAATTAGCCACAGACCGCTGATGAGCGTGTGAGCCATTGTGCAACTTTTCCAACTGGATAGAACATGAAAAATTAAGGCGAGAAGGACCATCCAACAGAGAGGCAGTGGGGGCTGAAAATACAAGCGATGATTATAGCAGGCTTGGCAGGAGATAGGATATGCATTAATGTGGAGAGAGGGATTTTCTTTTTTCACATCAAAACACACAGAATTTGACCACCTAAGTGAACAAGCTTTCTTCATATCTGGGAGTCTTGATGACATAGTTGTTAAGAAAGCTGGTTTAAGAATAGTTATTGCTGAGTTCAAACCCTGGCTCCACCATTTGTGAGCTGTTATAGCCGTGGGTGAGTCATTTAAAAGTTCCAACTGGGCGCAGTGGCTCATGCCTGTAATCCCAGCACTTTGGGAGGCCGAGGCGGGTGGATCACCCGTGGTCAGGATTTCAAGACCAGCCTGGCCAACATGGTGAAACCCCATCTCTACTAAAAAATACAGAACTTAGACGTGTATGATGGCGGGTGCCTGTACTCCCAGCTACTCGGGAGGCTGAGACAGGATAATCATTTGAACCTGGGAGTCGGAGGTTGCAGTGAGCTGAGATTGTGCCACTGCACTCTAGCCCCTGGGTGACAGAGCCAGACTCTCTCTAAAAAAAAAAAAAAAAAAAAAAAATTCTGAGCCACCTTTTCCTTGATAGTTCCCAAATCATTACACTAATGCAATGATTAAGTATTATCATAACCGATACAAAGCAGACGAAATAGAATCTTGGGACATATTAAGTATTTAAAGATATTAGCTATTACAATTGTGATTTAAGTTTTTAGCTGGTCAGCACACTTTAAAATAAGGAGAGTTGAGGCAATTGTCTGTTACAGATGGTACAGATGACAAGTAAGACGAATCAGGCAAGTAAGATGAGTCTGCTTGACTGATCTCATTTCTTAGATTTATTCAGTGTAGAATTAACCTAAAATTACTTTCTTTAAAATAATTTTTCTGCTAGATTTCATTATCTTCCCAAGTTTTTAAAATTCTATTTTCCTGAACTTCTGATACACGACACTTTTCTGTTTCTGGAGAAACTTATCTTATTCACAACTTTTATCAAGTGACTTGCTTCTTAAGTATCTTCAGGCTTGGCTATTGCTCATAGATCTTTTATCTAGCCCTTACCACTCCTCAATGTGGTTTGAATCTTACTGTCTTCCCTTCTGACTCTAATCTAAATAATAACCCTTGAAAAGAAAAGCTCAGTTTCGCCTTCTAGCTATACAAGAGCATTCTCTTTACCTAAGTTAAGGAAGTGCTCTCTTGTTCACTACTTATCATTTTAAGCTCAGATTTTGTGGCTAGAGACAAACTGGGTTCTCTGAGCCTGCAGAGGTAAAATAACAACTCTCACCTTCACCCATGTTAGAATTAATGAAAGAAACAAATCTCGTATCGACAAAGATCTTTTGCTTGACTAAACTTTAGTCAGCTCCTCTACCATCTCCTAAGCCCATCTGTGAATAACCTTGTAAAATCTAGTATTAGCAAAGAAGCCTGCTAAATCAGGTTAGCAAGGACTACCCCATCCTTTTCCAGACCCCAGGTAGTGTCTGATCACTCTGGTCTGTCTTCAGCAAGAATCCTATCAGGTCAGTCTAGGCCAGAATCCCCCTGAGGCCTGACGTTTCCTCTCAGTAATTTTCCATCCACTGACCCACACCTTGCACCTTGGCTATAAATTCTCACTTGCTCCTGCTGTATTTGAAGTTGAGCTCAATCTCTTTCCCCTCAGAAAAATCACATTGCCGTGGTCTCTATGGTGACCAAACCTATTGTGATGGTCTCGAATCATGTTTGCCATACGGAGCTTTAACAGGTATCACTAAATATATTTTTTTATTTAACAACGTGCATGAAACAACTAGAGAATAGAGTCCAGGTAATTATGAAAATAAGGAAAATAATATGGTATACATGACATATGGATCCACCAGAGGCATGAGACTAGACATATCGCTTTCTGGGAAACAGCAATTACTACAGCTGGGAAAGGGAGGGGAGGTAGGAAAGAAATATTTCTGTTGGCCAAATGGCTGGCTGGCAACACCACAGATGGGGGCATTCTTCTTCTTGATCAACTGCAGTCCCTTCTTGCTACACAATGCATCTTCCTCTACTGAGACTTGACAAGTAACACTTAGTTTCCCAGATAGTTTACATAGGGCAATTTAATCCAAAAATAGCTGAAACACCAAGTGCTAGAGTACACTAATAACTAACATTTTTATATAGCATGTTGCAGTATAAAGATAACTTTTCCTTACATTGCGCTAATGTTCATAACCACCCTATGAGGGAATTATTATTATTTCCATTTTCAAATGAGTAAAATGAAGTTAAAAGAAATTAAGCAAATTTCTTAAGGCCACTAATTTAGTCCCTAACCATTTCTGATTGGTTATTACCATGTTCTATCACCAAAGCCTGCACTGCTATGTTGCCTCACATTTGGAATCAGAAAGAGTGTGATTTTTTTGGTTTGGTGTGTGTGTGTGTGTGTGTATGTGTGTGTGTGGACAGGGCTTATTTTATGAAGTATTCCTATCATCTAGAACATTATTTTTATGGGAAAATCATTCCAAATACCAACTTGGGAATAAAATTTTAGAATATAGCCCACTTATAAGTTGGAAACCTGTGTTATAAAATGCAAAATGTGGACCTGCAGTGGGATGTTTTATTACCTTATTTCTTTGTGAAGCAAAAATGTGTGGGTTTCTTTTCCAGTGTATTTTTTTCATGCACTGATTTAATTAGGCCTTGGAAAATCTATTTTTCTCTTTCACATTAGAATAACAATTAGGCTAGAAGTGAAAAGAATCTATCAATAATAACATGTTTCTTTGGTAAGCTGTATAATGTGTTAGTTTCCAAAGAACTTTCTGCTGCAATATCTCATTACAAAATCGTGCTTATAATATATTTTGCTTTTGGTGTTTTAAACACGAAGTCCTTACCCATGCCTATGTCCTGAATGGTAATGCCTAGGTTTTCTTCTAGGGTTTCTATGGTTTTAGGTCTAACATTTAAGTCTTTAATCCATCTTGAATTAACTTTTGTATAAGGTGTAAGGAAGGGATCCAGTTTCAGCTTTCTACATATGGCTAGCCAGTTTTCCCAGCACCATTTATTAAATAGGGAATCCTTTCCCCATTTCTTGTTTTTCTCAGGTTTGTCAAAGATCAGATAGTTGTAGATATGTGGCATTATTTCTGAGGGCTCTGTTCTATTCCATTGATCTATATCTCTGTTTTGGTACCACTACCATGCTGTTTTGGTACCAGTACCATGCTGTTTTGGTTACTGTAGCCTTGTAGTATAGTTTGAAGTCAGGTAGTGTGATGCCTCCGGCTTTGTTCTTTTGTCTTAGGATTGACATGGCAATGCGGGCTGTTTTTTGGTTCCATATGAACTTTAAAGTAGTTTTTTCCAATTCTGTGAAGAAAGTCATTGGTAGCTTGATGGGGATGGCATTGAATCTATACATTACCTTGGGCAGTATGGCCATTCTCATGATATTGATTCTTCCTACCCATGAGCATGGAATGTTCTTCCATTTGTTTGTATCCTCTTTTATTTCCTTGAGCAGTGGTTTGTAGTTCTCCTTGAAGAGGTCCTTCACGTCCCTTGTAAGTTGGATTCCTAGGTATTTTATTCTCTTTGAAGCAATTGTGAATGGGAGTTCACTCATGATTTGGCTGTCTGTTTGTCTGTTATTGGTGTATAAGAATGCTTGTGATTTTTGTACATTGATTTTGTATCCTGAGACTTTGCTGAAGTTGCTTATCAGCTTAAGGAGATTTTGGGCTGAGACAATGGGGTTTTCTAGATATACAATCATGTCATCTGCAGACAGGGACAATTTGACTTCCTCTTTTCTTAATTGGATACCCTTTATTTCCTTCTCCTGCCTAATTGCCCTGGCCAGAACTTCTAACACTATGTTGAATAGGAGTGGTGAGAGAGGGCATCCCTGTCTTGTGCCAGTTTTCAAAGGGAATGCTTGCAGTTTTTGCCCATTCAGTATGATATTGGCTGTGGGTTTGTCATAGATAGCTCTTATTATTTTGAGATATGTCCCATCAGTACCTAATCTATTGAGAGTTTTTAGCATGAAGGGTTGTTGAATTTTGTCAAAGGCCTTTTCTGCATCTGTTGAGATAATCATGTGGTTTTTGTCTTTGGTTCTGTTTATATGCTGGATTACATTTATTGATTTGCATATATTGAACCAGCCTTGCATCCCAGGGATGAAGCCCACTTGATCATGGTGGATAAGCTTTTTGATGTGCTGCTGGATTCTGTTTGCCAGTATTTTATTGAGGATATTTGCATCAATGTTCATCAAGGATATTGGTCTAAAATTCTCTTTTTTGGTTGTGTCTCTGCCCGGCTTTTGTATCAGGATGATGCTGGCCTCATAAAATGAGTTAGGGAGGATTCCCTCTTTTTCTATTGATTGGAATAGTTTCAGAAGGAGTGGTACCAGTTCCTCCTTGTACCTCTGGTAGAATTCGGCTGTGAATCCATCTGGTCCTGGACTCTTTTTGGTTGGTAAGCTGTTGATTATTGCCACAATTTCAGAGCCTGTTATTGGTCTGTTCAGAGATTCAACTTCTTCCTGGTTTACTCTTGGGAGGGTGTATGTGTCGAGAAATTTATCCATTTCTTCTAGATTTTCTAGTTTATTTGAGTAGAGGTGTTTGTAGTATTCTCTGATGGTAGTTTGTATTTCTGTGGGATTGGTGGTGATATCCCCTTTATCACTTTTTATTGCATCTATTTGATTCTTCTCTCTTTTCTTCTTTATTAGTCTTGCTAGCCGGTCTATCAACTTTGTTGATCCTTTCAAAAAAACCAGTTCCTGGATTCATTAATTTTTTGAAAGGTATTTTGTGTCTCTATTTCCTTCAGTTCTGCTCTGATATTAGTTATTTCTTGCCTTCTGCTAGCTTTTGAATGTGTTTGCTCTTGCTTTTCTAGTTCTTTTAATTGTGATGTTAGGATGTCAATTTTGGATCTTTCCTGCTTTCTCTTGTGGGCATTTAGTGCTATAATTGACAAATGGGATCTAATTAAACCAAAGAGCTTCTGCACAGCAAAAGAAACTACAATCAGAGTGAACAGGCAACCTACAAAATGGGAGAAAATTTTCACAACCTACTCATTTGACAAAGGGCTAATATCCAGAATCTACAATGAACTCAAACAAATTTACAAGAAAAAAACAAACAACCCCATCAAAAAGTGGGCGAAGGACATCAACAGACACTTCTCAAAAGAAGACATTTATGCAGCCAAAAAACACATGAAAAAATGCTCACCATCACTGGCCATCAGAGAAATGCAAATCAAAACCACAATGAGATACCATCTCACACCAGTTAGAATGGCAATCATTAAAAGTCAGGAAATAACAGGTGCTGGAGACGATGTGGAGAAATAGGAACACTTTGACACTGTTGGTGGGACTGTAAACTAGTTCAACCATTGTGGAAGTCAGTGTGGAGATTCCTCAAGGATCTAGAACTAGAAATACCATTTGACCCAGCCATCCCATTCCTGGGTATATACCCAAAGGACTATAAATCATGCTGCTATAAAGACACATGCACACATATGTTTCTTGAGGCACTATCCACAATAGCAAAGACTTGGAACCAACCCAAATGTCCAACAATGATAGACTGGATTAAGAAAATGTGGCACATATACACCATGGAATACTATGCAGCCATAAAAAATGATGAGTTCATGACCTTTGTAGGGACATGGATGAAATTGGAAATCATCATTCTCAGTAAACTATCGCAGGGACAAAAAACCAAACACTGCATGTTCTCACTCATAGGTGGGAATTGAACAATGAGAACACATGGACACAGGAAAGGGAACATCACACTCTGGGGACGGTTGTGGGGTGGGGGGAGTGGGGAGGGATAGCATTAGGAGATATACCTAATGCTAAATGATGAGTTAATGGGTGCAGCACACCAGCATGGCACATGTATACATATGTAACTAACCTGCACATTGTGCACATGTACCCTAAAACTTAAAGTATAATAATAAAAAAATTAAAATACATATATATTTTTTACTATATTATATTTGGCTTTAAAGTAAATATATATTTCATACTTTACTTCATTTTACATTCCTGTCTTTCTTATAAAAGGTCAAGTTTTTGGTTATAGACAATCAAACCACATTTGATTCAGTAAATTCTTAAGTCTTTCAAGCTCTTGGCTGTCTTTAGAATACCCCATCACCTCTTCCATCCAAGCACTATCCAGTCCCAACCCTGCTCAGCTTCCTAGATCAAACAAAATCAGCCATGTTCAGGGTGGTATAGCCATAGACTCTAATCACATTTCCATGGCGTTCCCTAACCACTTGTGCCCCAGCCAGGTTGCTTTCTTTGCTAAGAAATTTCACTAATGATTAGAGATAAGTTTTTTAAAGTGTTTTGCAAAAGACTCTGTATTCCCTTTCCAATGGTTCCAAAAATCTGTCAACTTGTGGTTGACAGAATGAGTACGCATTTTCCTTTTAGTGGGAAGTGAATAATCTGGGAGATGCAATGTCACCAATTAATATTTCACAAGACTTTGACCTCAGCAAACATTTTCACCAGTTGGCCAACATTTTAGAATGTTTTCAGCTGTTATATGACAGAATATAAAAACTATTTTTGCATTTTTTCAAGAAAAAACTTGTAATTATAAATATTAAAGCACACACACTCTCTTAAAAAATGACAGGGGCTGCAAGCTGAACAATGACTTACTTCTATTTTCCCCTCTTCTCCAGATGAAGAACTCAACCTGGATAGATTGCTTTGTAATTTGCATACTTTTCTCATAGTTAGCACTTGAGAAATAAAAAAGTAGCTTGTCCAAATTTATAAAGTCATTGTCAAGATTAGGATTAGATCCTAGGTTTTCTGTTTCACTTTGTCTTCTAGTCCTGAGCTTGATATGCAAGATTTTATTCCCCCAATTCATATTTCCATAAGGCCCCATTGTCTTAGTAATTATTTAGCTTTTTGCACTTGCATCTAACTAAACCACTGTCTCACCTAGATGGGCAGCTGTCATGAACTATATAGTAGGTATTTAGTGGGTTTCTGAATGCTCCCATAGCCATCGTCTTTGCAACTCACTGAGTTCTTCCTAGTCTTTGCTTAAAAAGTAAGATTTATTTGCCAGCTATTAACCTTCTATTAATATCTTTGTTTGTGTTATGCTATCTTTCTTTGCAATGTGAATTTAACACAAAGTGAGCAATTGAATAGTAGAGTTTATCTCTTCACAATGAGCTAATTAAGTGTTGAGTTACAGTAGGGCTGAGAAGAATCACAATCTCATTTATCCCTAGGATCTTAGATTCTTCTCAGGTCATGTCTTTGAGACATATTGTAGGTTGCAAGATGTTCCCTCTCTCTTGTGTCTAGGTGTAAAGTGTTACATAATGATTCCAAGTAAAAGCCTGGCCTCAGAGTCAGAGCCCAGAGCCAAGAAGAAGGCAAGGACTGGGAAGTCAGGTGATGTGAAAGAACACACAACTGAACTCAAATGCAGGGTCTGTTTGGGCCAGGGGGAAAAAAAACCAGCTTTTCAGTGACCAGAGAAGCCAAAACAAACAAACAAACAAAACCAAAAGATCGAGCATGAACCAGGAGTTAGAAGCCAGATTTGAATAATATTATGTGGCAAAGAAGATGCAAGAACCTCGAAGAGACAGGCAGGCAGGAAAGAATGCACAAAAGGCCAGACTTTCTGGCTAAGGTAAGTGGCAGCTCAGTCTAAACTGCATACAGAAAGCACTAAAGAATCCAAACCCTGCACTTAAGGCATAAAATGGTTGACTTGAGAGAAAACACAGTGCAGAAATTGGAAGTACTACATTGGCTTGTTAAACCAATTCCCGCTGGCCTTTGTTTGGAAATTAAATAGTCCTCTAAAGCATTAGAAATGTGGGATTCTTTTAGGAGTAAAAGTAACTACAAAAGTGGTAATAAGGGGCCAACAGGAAGAAAGAATACACATAAAGTCACATGGAACATTCTAAATAAATTTTTATTTTAAAAAAGCAGAAGCTTTAAAATAAAATCATGTTCATAGCATAGGAATTATAGTTCTATAACTACATCCTAACAGATAATCTTAAATAATTGCATAAAAGGCTTTGAACATAAAGATGTCAGTGAGTATTTTCATGATAACAAATGAGAGCAACTTAAATTCTTAAAAACCAGGGCAAAGCTAAATAAATGATAATGTACTATAAAAAAAGTCATAATATACAAACAATTTTAAATATTTTAAATCATACATGGTATAGCAAGTGAAAAACATGAAAACTTTATGGTGGCATAATATTCTATATATGCACAGAGCTTAAAAAATATGGACAATGATTTTATCTTAGCAATGCAACTATGGATGACATTTATTTTCTCAATTATTTTCTAAATTCTCTAAAGAGCATCATAGTAGCAGTATAACATAATGCTTAAAAGCTTAAGATCTATATTTGGCTGTCTGGTTTCTCATTTTTAGTAACTTTTTAAAATGTTGACTATTTTACTATCTTTGTGACCTTGGACATTTTGCTTATATTCTTTAGACCTCAGTTTCCTCATCTATGAAGACGGGATAGTAATAATATCTATCTCACACAGCTGCTCTAAAGATTAAATGAAATAATGTCAAATGTTTAGAACAGTGCTGGCACATAATTAACCATTTGATAAATTTTAGTCATTCACTATTTTTATAAAAAAGAATTATATTATCATTATTTTATTTATTATTTATAATAATTTATTATCTAAATATTTAAATTCTAAAACAATGAAAACAGATACACCTATCTATTCAATAAGACAGTTGGGCATGGTTAAAAGTCCAATTTAATTACACTTGGTTGCTTTGAGAAAGATATGAGGGAAATCTGATAAAAGGCACATTGGTCAAAGAGATAAGTATAGTCCTTGCCCAAACAAAGCATGCCTCTTCACTGTGGCTTTATTCATATCTATTTCTTATGGATTGTACTGAACTAGTTCTCTCCTGATTGCTTAGTACTCTGAAAAGAACTGAGCTTATTAATAATGTGTTATAAGTGTGACATAATATGCTTAGAAATATAGATTCTTCCATTCAGGACATAGGCATGGGCAAGGACTTCATGACTAAAACACCAAAAGCAATGGCAACAAAAGCCAAAATTGACAAATGCAATCTAATTAAACTCAAGAGCTTCTGCACAGCAAAAGAAACTACCATCAGAGTGAACCAGCAACCTACAGAATGGGAGAAAATTTTCTCAATCTACTCATCTGACAAAGGGCTAATATCCAGAATCTACAATGAACTCAAACAAATTTACAAGAAAAAAACAAACAACCCCATCAAAAAGTGGGCAAAGGACATGAACAGACACTTCTCAAAAGAAGACATTTATGTAGCCAAAAGACACAAGAAAAAATGCTCGTCATCACTGGCCATCAGAGAAATGCAAATCAAAACCACAGTGAGATACCATCTCACACCTGTTAGAATGGCAATCATTAAAAAGTCAGGAAACAACAGGTGCTGGAGACGATGTGGAGAAATAGGAACACTTTGACACTGTTGGTGGGACTGTAAACTAGTTCAACCATTGTGGAAGTCAGTGTGGTGATTCCTCGAGGATCTAGAACTAGAAATACCATTCGACCCAGCCATCCCATTCCTGGGTATATACCCAAAGGACTATAAATCATGCTGCTATAAAGACACATGCACACGTATGTTTCTTGCAGCACTATTCACAATAGCAAAGACTTGGAACCAACCCAAATGTCCAACAATGATAGACTGGATTAAGAAAATGTGGCACATATACACCATGGAATACTATGCAGCCATAAAAAATGATGAGTTCACATCCTTTGTAGGGACACGGATCAAGCTGGAAACCATCATTCTCAGCAAACTATCACAAGGACAAAAAAAACAAACACCGCAGTTCTCATCTCACTCATAGGTGGGAATTGAACAATGAGAACACATGGACACAGGAAGGGGAACATCACACACTGGGGCCTGTTGTGGGGTGGGGGGAGGGGGGAGGGATAGCATTAGGAGATATACCTAATGTAAATGACGAGTTAATGGGTGCAGCACACCAACATGGCACATGTATACATGGGTAACTAACCTGCACGTTGTGCACATGTGCCCTAAAACTTAAAGTATAATAAAAAAAAGAAATATACATTCTTCTGAAAAACATTGAATTCACAATATGTAATGCTTAAATACTTTTTCTCCTTTTGCTGAGGACCACAGTCTTCTCTTCTCTACAAGCCAGTGGGAATAAAAGGAGAAAATGTTTAAAACGTGCACTGAATTGACTCTGTCTATGTTTCCAATGCCCTACATGTTGCAGCAGGTCTCTGTCTCAGTGTCTTCCTTTGCTCCTAAAGGGAGCAAAGAGTGGATTAAAATAGCCAGTTCCCCCAGGGAATAGATCTGGAGAGCTAAGCAATTTAATCCCAATGTGTCTATAGTGCTGTCTATCCATGGGGCTGTATATTTAATAGAAAAGCTAGTCTGAACATTAGCTCTGGATTTACTAGAGCTAAAATTGGACAAATTATCAAATTTCTGAACATTAAGTTTCTCATGTATAAGTCAAGATCAATGGGACTTATTTCTTTTTTTTTTTTTTGCCATAATACTGTTTTTTATTAATAATGTAAGCCTACAATTTTAACTCTCAATTTTGTACAGATGGTGATTTTTGTATCAAAAATATATTCTTTTTTTTTTCTTTTTTTTTTTCTTTTATTATTATTATTATTATTATTATCATTATTATACTTTAGGTTTTATGGTACATGTGCGCAATGTGCAGGTAAGTTACATATGTATACATGTGCCATGCTGGTGCGCTGCACCCACCAACTCGTCATCTAGCATTAGGTATATCTCCCAATGCTATCCCTCCCCCCTCCCCCCACCCCACAACAGTCCCCGAAGTGTGATGTTCCCCTTCCTGTGTCCATGTGTTCTCATTGTTCAATTCCCACCTATGAGTGAGAATATGCGGTGTTTGGTTTTTTGTTCTTGCGATAGTTTAGTGAGAATGATGATTTCCAGTTTCATCCATGTCCCTACAAAGGACGTGAACTCATCATTTTTTATGGCTGCATAGTATTCCATGGTGTATATGTGCCACATTTTCTTAATCCAGTCTATCATTGTTGGACATTTGGGTTGGTTCCAAGTCTTCGCTATTGTGAATAATGCGGCAATAAACATACGTGTGCATGTGTCTTTATAGCAGCATGATTTATAGTCCTTTGGGTATATACCCAGTAATGGGATGGCTGGGTCGAATGGAATTTCTAGTTCTAGATCCCTGAGGAATCGCCACACTGACTTCCACAAGGGTTGAACTAGTTTACAGTCCCACCAACAGTGTAAAAGTGTTCCTATTTCTCCACATCCTCTCCAGCACCTGTTGTTTCCTGACTTTTTAATGATTGCCATTCTAACTGGTGTGAGATGGTATCTCATTGTGGTTTTGATTTGCATTTCTCTGATGGCCAGTGATGGTGAGCATTTTTTCATGTGTTTTTTGGCTGCATAAATGTCTTCTTTTGAGAAGTGTCTGTTCATGTCCTTTGCCCACTTTTTGATGGGGTTGTTTGTTTTTTTCTTGTAAATTTGTTGGAGTTCATTGTAGATTCTGGATATTAGCCCTTTGTCAGATGAGTAGGTTGCGAAAATTTTCTCCCATTTTGTAGGTTGCCTGTTCACTCTGATGGTAGTTTCCATTGCCGTGCAGAAGCTCTTTAGTTTAATTAGATCCCATTTGTCAATTTTGGCTTTTGTTGCCATTGCTTTTGGTGTTTTAGACATGAAGTCCTTGCCCATGCCTATGTCCTGAATGGTAATGCCTAGGTTTTCTTCTAGGGTTTTTATGGTTTTAGGTCTAACATTTAAGTCTTTAATCCATCTTGAATTGATTTTTGTATAAGGTGTAAGGAAGGGATCCAGTTTCAGCTTTCTACATATGGCTAGCCAGTTTTCCCAGCACCATTTATTAAATAGGGAATCCTTTTCCCATTTCTTGTTTTTGTCAGGTTTGTCAAAGATCAGATACTTGTGGATATGTGGCATTATTTCTGACGGCTCTGTTCTGTTCCATTGATCTATATCTCTGTTTTGGTACCAGTACCATGCTGTTTTGGCTACTGTAGCCTTGTAGTATAGTTTGAAGTCAGGTAGTGTGATGCCTCCAGCTTTGTTCTTTTGGCTTAGGATTGACTTGGCGATGCGGGCTCTTTTTTGGTTCCATATGAACTTTAAAGTAGTTTTTTCCAATTCTGTGAAGAAAGTCATTGGTAGCTTGATGGGGATGGCATTGAATCTGTAAATTACCTTGGGAAGGATGGCCATTTTCATGATATTAATTCTTCCTACCCATGAGCATGGAATGTTCTTCCATTTGTTTGTATCCTCTTTTATTTCCTTGAGCAGTGGTTTGTAGTTCTCCTTGAAGAGGTCTTTCACATCCCTTGTAAGTTGGATTCCTAGGTATTTTATTCTCTTTGAAGCAATTGTGACTGGGAGTTCACTCATGATTTGGCTCTCTGTTTGTCTGTTATTGATGTATAAGAATGCTTGTGATTTTTGCACATTGATTTTGTATCCTGAGACTTTGCTGAAGTTGCTTATCAGCTTAAGGAGATTTTGGGCTGAGACAATGGGGTTTTCTAGATATACTATCATGTCATCTGCAAACAAGGACAATTTGACTTCCTCTTTTCCTAATTGAATACCCTTGATTTCCTTCTCCTGCCTAATTGCCCTGGCCAGAACTTCCAACACTATGTTGAATAGAAGTGGCGAGAGAGGGCATCCCTGTCTTGTGCCAGTTTTCAAAGGGAATGCTTCCAGTTTTTGCCCATTCAGTATGATATTGGCTGTGGGTTTGTCATAAATAGCTCTTATTATTTTGAGATACGTCCCATCAATTCCTAATTTATTGAGAGTTTTTAGCATGAAGGGTTGTTGAATTTTGTCAAAGGCCTTTTCTGCATCTATTGAGATAATCATGTGGTTTTTGTCTTTGGTTCTGTTTATATGCTGGATTACATTTATTGATTTGCATATATTGAACCAGCCTTGCATCCCAGGGATGAAGCCCACTTGATCATGGTGGATAAGCTTTTTGATGTGCTGCTGGATTCTGTTTGCCAGTATCTTATTGAGGATTTTTGCATCAATGTTCATCAAGGATATTGGTCTAAAATTCTCTTTTTTTGTTGTGTCTCTGCCAGGCTTTGGTATCAGGATGATGCTGGCCTCATAAAATGAGTTAGGGAGGATTCCCTCTTTTTCTATTGATTGGAATAGTTTCAGAAGGAATGGTACCAGCTCCTCCTTGTACCTCTGGTAGAATTCGGCTGTGAACCCATCTGGTCCTGGACTTTTTTTGGTTGGTAAGCTATTGATTATTGCCACAATTTCAGCTCCTGTTATTGGTCTATTCAGAGATTCAACTTCTTCCTGGTTTAGTCTTGGGAGGGTGTATGTGTTGAGGAATTTATCCATTTCTTCTAGATTTTCTAGTTTATTTGCATAGAGGTGTTTGTAATATTCTCTGATGGTAGTTTGTATTTCTGTGGGATCGGTGGTGATATCCCCTTTATCATTTTTTATTGCATCTATTTGATTCTTCTCTCTTTTTTTCTTTATTAATCTTGCTAGCGGTCTATCAATTTTGTTGATCCTTTCAAAAAACCGGCTCCTGGATTCATTTATTTTTTGAAGGGTTTTTTGTGTCTCTATTTCCTTCAGTTCTGCTCTGATTTTAGTTATTTCTTGCCTTCTGCTAGCTTTTGAATGTGTTTGCTCTTGCTTTTCTAGTTCTTTTAATTGTGATGTTAGGGTGTCAATTTTGGATCTTTCCTGCTTTCTCTTGTGGGCATTTAGTGCTATAAATTTCCCTCTACACACTGCTTTGAATGCATCCCAGAGATTCTGGTATGTTGTGTCTTGGTTCTCGTTGGTTTCAAAGAACATCTTTATTTCTGCCTTCATTTCGTTATGTACCCAGTAGTCATTCAGGAGCAGGTTGTTCAGTTTCCATGTAGTTGAGCGGTTTTGAGTGAGATTCTTAATCCTGAGTTCTAGCTTGATTGCACTGTGATCTGAGAGACAGTTTGTTACAATTTCTGTTCTTTTACATTTATTGAGGAGAGCTTTACTTCCAAGTATATGGTCAATTTTGGAATAGGTGTGGTGTGGTGCTGAAAAAAATGTATATTCTGTTGATTTGGGGTGGAGAGTTCTGTAGATGTCTATTAGGTCTGCTTGGTGCAGAGCTGAGTTCAATTCCTGGGTATCCTTGTTGACTTTCTGTCTCGTTGATCTGTCTAATGTTGACAGTGGGGTGTTAAAGTCTCCCATTATTAATGTGTGGGAGTCTAAGTCTCTTTGTAGGTCACTCAGGACTTGCTTTATGAATCTGGGTGCTCTTGTATTGGGTGCATATATATTTAGGATAGTTAGCTCTTCTTGTTGAATTAATCCCTTTACCATTATGTAATGGCCTTCTTTGTCTCTTTTGATCTTTGTTGGTTTAAAGTCTGTTTTATCAGAGACTAGGATTGCAACCCCTGCCTTTTTTTGTTTTCCATTTGCTTGGTAGATCTTCCTCCATCCTTTTATTTTGAGCCTATGTGTGTCTCTGCACGTGAGATGGGTTTCCTGAATACAGCACACTGATGGGTCTTGAGTCTTTATCCAATTTGCCAGTCTGTGTCTTTTAATTGGAGCATTTAGTCCATTTACATTTAAAGTTAATATTGTTATGTGTGAATCTGATCCTGTCATTATGATGTTAGCTGGATAATTTTCTCGTTAGTTGATGCAGTCTCTTCCTAGTCTCGATGGTCTTTACATTTTGGTATGATTTTGCAGTGGCTGGTACCGGTTGTGCCTTTCCATGTTTAGCGCTTCCTTCAGGAGCTCTTTTAGGGCAGGCCTGGTGGTGACAAAATCTCTCAGCATTTGCTTGTCTGTAAAGTATTTTATTTCTCCTTCACTTATGAAGCTTAGTTTGGCAGGATATGAAATTCTGGGTTGAAAATTCTTTTCTTTAAGAATGTTGAATATTGGCCCCCACTCTCTTCTGGCTTGTAGGGTTTCTGCCGAGAGATCCGCTGTTAGTCTGATGGGCTTCCCTTTGATGGTAACCCGACCTTTCTCTCTGGCTGCCCTTAACATTTTTTCCTTCATTTCAACTTTGGTGAATCTGACAATTATGTGTCTTGGAGTTGCTCTTCTCGAGGAGTATCTTTGTGGCGTTCTCTGTATTTCCTGAATCTGAATGTTGGCCTGCCTTGCTAGATTGGGGAAGTTCTCCTGGATAATATCCTGCAGAGTGTTTTCCAACTTGTTTCCATTCTCCCCGTCACTTTCAGGTACACCAATCAGACGTAGATTTGGTCTTTTCACATAGTCCCACATTTCTTGGAGGCTTTGCTCGTTTCTTTTTATTCTTTTTTCTCTAAACTTCCCTTCTCGCTTCATTTCATTCATTTCATCTTCCAGGGCTGATACCCTTTCTTCCATTTGATCGCATCGGCTCCTGAGGCTTCTGCATTCTTCACGTAGTTCTCGAGCCTTGGTTTTCAGCTCCATCAGCTCCTTTAAGCACTTCTCTGTATTGGTTATTCTAGTTATACATTCTTCTAAATTTTTTTCAAAGTTTTCAACCTCTTTGCCTTTGGTTTGAATATCCTCCCGTAGCTCAGAGTAATTTGATCATCTGAAGCCTTCTTCTCTCAGCTCGTCAAAGTCATTCTCCGTCCAGCTTTGTTCCGTTGCTGGTGAGGAACTGCGTTCCTTTGGAGGAGGAGAGGTACTCTGGTTTTTAGAGTTTCCAGTTTTTCTGCTCTGTTTTTTCCCCATCTTTGTGGTTTTATCTACTTTTAGTCTTTGATGATGGTGATGTACAGATGGGTTTTTGGTGTGGATGTCCTTTCTATTAGTTTTCCTTCTAACAGACAGAACCCTCAGCTGCAGGTCTGTTGGAGTACCTGGCCGGCCGTGTGAGGTGTCAGTCTGCCCCTGCTGGGGGATGCCTCCCAGTTAGGGTGCTCGGAGGTCAGGGGTCAGGAACCCACTTGAGGAGGCAGTCAGCTGGTTCTCAGATCTCCAGCTGCGTGCTGGGAGAACCACTGCTCTCCTCACAGCTGTCAGACAGGGACATTTAAGTCTGCAGAGCTTACTGCTGTCTTTTTGTTTGTCTGTGCCCTGCCCCCAGAGGTGGAGCCTACAGAGGCAGGCAGGCCTCCTTGAGCTGTGGTGGGCTCCACCCAGTTCAAGCTTCCAGGCTGCTTTGTTTACCTAAGCGAGCCTGGGCAATGGCGGGCGCCCCTCCCCCAGCCTCACTGCCGACTTGCTGTTTGATCTCAGACTGCTGTGCTAGCAATCAGCGAGACTCCGTGGGCGTAGGACCCTCTGAGCCAGGTGCGGGCTATACTCTCCTGGGGCACCGTTTCCTAAGCCCGTCGGAAAAGCACAGTATTCGGGTGGGAGTGGCCCGATTTTCCAGGTGCCGTCCGTCACCCCTGGAAGGGGAACTCCCTGACCCCTTGCACTTCCCGAGTGAGGCAATGCCTCGCCCCTGCTTCGGCTGGCGCACAGTGCGCTCACCCACTGACCTGCGCCCACTGTCTGGCATTCCCTAGTGAGATGAACACGGTACCTCAGATGGAAATGCAGAAATCACCCATCTTCTGCGTCGCTCGCGCTGGGAGCTGTAGACCGGAGCTGTTCCTATTCAGCCATCTTGGCTCCTCTCCCCCAATGGGACTTATTTCTAAGAGTTAGTGGAAGGAGAAAATGAAATATTAACGTGGGGTAAAACGTGTGGCATACAGTAGGCATCCATTAAATGGTAGCTTCTCCTGTCTAACAAGTAGGGAACAAAGGGAACGGTAGAGGTTCCCTTTGTTATAATTGCCAACAGTGAGGTAATAACTGCCAACAGTGAGCATGTGTCAAGTACTATTTTCAACACTTCATGTGTAATAATGCAGCTAATCCTCACAATAGCCTTAACAGTTGGGTAAAGTTATTTCCTCTGTTTTATAGACAAGGAGGAGAATATAAGGCAATTTTAGTTTGGAGTAACTTTGAAGCTCCTTGCAACTTTATTTATATATACATATTATAAAATCATCTTCACTTTTTCTAGACTGTGAACTCTTCAGTGACAAAAAACCATATCTATGTATTCCTGAGTTTATATAGATTATAGAAAATGGACAAAAAAACTATAGTTAACCATAATGTATTGTATGTCACAAAATAGCTAGAACAGAGGGCTTTGAATATTCTTGCCACAAAAACATGATAAATGTCTAAGGTGATGGATATGCTAATTATCCAAATTTTATTATTACACATTATATACATGATATGAAACATCACACTGTACCCCATAAATATTTACAATGATTATGTGTCAATTAATTTTTTTTAAAAAGAAAGCATATAATAAATACATTCTAAAGAGAACCTATCTGCCTCAGTGGATGTGGATATCAGTACTGCATTAAATATAGAAATTCATTTCACTTAAATTTCAGTGGCTACCAACAAATGGCTTATTTATATTTCCTTCATTTGTAATACATATTTTCACATTTGTAGGTCAAAATTTTATAGTGATTATCAAAATCATTCAACCTTTGTACATTGAGTAACAATACAGATTTTATACTGAGCGTGATGAATTATGTTGTAACTTTAGGAAGTCTGCTGTCAATTTAGTGTCTCATCACTTTCTGCTCTTTCCACGTACCCCCTGAATCAACAACACAGTTCACTGCTTTCATCTGGTTTTGCTCAAAGCTTGTGTCTATGTAATTAATCAAACCAAACGTATAAAACTTTGAACCAACTGTTAGGCAATGGAAGTAATCAGGGAATGGCCAGTCTGAGGATGGTTAAGTGGCCACAAACATGGCTAGAGTCAGACACATTAGGATTTACACTCTATAAAGCAACTGTGAGCAATGGAATAAAATACAGCTAGCAAAAAGTCCCTGTATTAAATCATTTTCTGCATTAGGGAATCAAAGAAAGCAAATACCAAAGAATGTTTAAAGTCATTATAATACATCTGTTTGAACCAGTTTAAAATCTGCTTTTAAACAACATTTCTCAAACTCAGTGAGTTGTTTTGAGACATTTCAGAGAAGAGTCTGGGACCAAACAATTTTGCCTGATATATTTATTTGCCAATTATATAATAGTTAAAAAAAATAGCACTTTGACAGAACTTTAAAACATTCATCTGTAAGCAGTTTGTGACCTAGTGTATTTAACCTTTTGAATCATCCTTTTATTGGTTTATGGAAATGCTGTAATTGTTCAAGAACATGTTTTGATGTTGCAACAGAAGCCTAAAATAATTAGAAAAGTCCATACTTCAGACTTCTACCCTACAGTAATCCGAGATGACTTTCATTTAAAGATGCAACTACCTATGGTAATAATTGCCAATAAGCATCTCATTTGCAATAAGTATGCAACCTTTTATAAGCAATAATTTTATGGCTATTTGCAAGAACTATCAACATTTATATCTCTCTCTTTGCAGGACTCTTTTGAGGGTCTCATGCAGCTGTGAAATAAATGTTGGTTAGATATTGATTTCTATACTATAATAGGAAGATTGATGGCAGTGAGAATCTATAAAACATTTTGTACATTTCATGTTAGAATGTTCCACAATTAATGCATCAGTCTCCTGGGAATATCAAAAGAAGCTATTTTGGTAGGAATATTATTCATTGTAGAGCATCAATTTCACATTCTAAATTGAATGCTCAGAGAAAGAGGAATTTAGACAGTCTTTCTTGACCAAGACAATAATAAAATATGTCAAAGTGTAATCAAGATAGGCTACACACTGCATTAGTGTGTGTGTGTGTGTGTTCGTACAATTATTATGATGTATAGATGATGGCTGGAGGTGATTCAAGTTGACCGGTAAGGATATAATTACATAATTAAAGACAATATCCATTTAATTATGAACACAAATTTCCTGACAATCTAAAGATACATGTCAATCTACTAATAAATAAGAAGGAAAAATAAAATACTGCTGAAAGGTAAGACAAAGATAGGTAAATGACCTACTTTTAGAGGGAGGAGCCTACGTGTATTCTGTAGGGGGTGGGAAGAGATCATGTAGGGTCTTAGCCAGACAGAAGTTTGAAAATAGGTGATATATTCCCCAAAGATTTCTTTTGGCAAAATATTCATCAAGAACTTGAGGAACAAATCTGAGCTTCCTAAAAACAGGGTGATCTATGGCTTCCTAGGATATTTCAAAACATGATCTCAACCATAGTCTGGAGATAAGCAGATGAACATGTCTGGATTTCAGGCAGGTCAACATGGATTGTATAAAGACAGTATTCACTGGCACCATGGTAGATGAAATCAGGTAATAAAATCATAATACCGGAGTGAAGGAAAATAGAATTTCCTCATAGAAGGACTTCATGTTAAAACATACCTACTGGTAGTTGGGGAAACCCCCCTCTCTTTACGTGTTATCTGAAATGTGAACATCCCTCTACAGAAGCAGAGAATGGTAAGAACTGGGGTCTGTGGAACATCTTAAAAGATACAGGTAATGTTTGAATTAATGTGCAACATTTATTAGCTTTGGTTTAATTTTCAATTAAAATATCAATTCAGTAACATAATTTATGATGAAGTGGTTTAAAATTTTAGCCCATAGGCTCAGGTATGTACAAAATATACCTCTCTTTATTTTTCTGTAATGCAGAACAATTATGCTAAACTCTATTCTAACAGGGGGTACATATACAATCTTACTTGAGATGGCTCTTGCTTTTTCTAAGGATTGTTTTTAATTCACACAAAAATGAGATTGTGGGGGTAACACCCCTGGCCAATACTGTCATTATTTGTCTATTTGGCAGACACAAACATGTACAGATTTCCTAAACGCCTGAATTCCTTAGGTACATTGACTCTCTCCACAACAGTTGCAACAGGATAAAATGATGTATATTATTATATTTCTTCCATGGTATTGCTGGGGCATAGAAATGTTCATAGAGGTCACCTGAAGCCTTCTCTGCCCAGACTTCTCAGGAAGCTGCTTTTATCAGATCCCACACGTCTAGCTCAAGTTTCATTACTTCTTCAACTCTCTTTGGGAAGTCTTTCTCCCTAGGTCCAGCAATATCTGTTATGTTACGATCCTCTATTTCAATCCACACCACCCCCAGTCCAGCAAAAACTTTCCTGTAACAATGTTTCTCAACCTCAGAACTATTGATATTTTGAAGCAGAGACTTCTTTGTTGTGAAGGGCTCTTCTATTTATGGTAAAATATTTATTAGTATCCCAAGCCTCTACCCAATAGTTCCGGTAGCATCCCCCTTCCCTAAATTATGGTAGTGAAAAATGTCTCTGGATTTTACCAAATGTCCCTTTGGGGGCAAAATCACCCCAGCTGAGAACTATTCTAGAAGCCCTGTATTCAAACATCACTTTTTTCAAATCTTTTGTCCTCACAATGCCATATGAGTTTATTCTATTACTTCAGGTCTTAGAGCAAAGGAAACAATATATGAAAAGAGAGAAAAGGTATATTAAAAAATTATCCTTCCATAATAGCACTACTTCTTCTTGACATGTAATAATTCCTCCCTGTTAAAGTAAATGAATAATAGCTTGCATGAAAACCCTGCAAGAACTATTATATTATTTTACTAATTATTGTTTCTAAGTGGGTGTAGCACTAATAAGACATCCTTAGCATTGACAGGTAAACAATTATAAAAGAGTATATAATCCTTTCTTCTTTAACCAAGTAGTTTAAAATTATTATAAAATTTTCAGAAATTTATAATGGCATAAAACTAATCTGACAAATAGCTGCATATTTATCATCTGCCTTAAGACCTAAAATATTGCTGCTACTGTTGAAGCCCCTATTACCCCTCCTGATTGCATTCCAAGAGTAGCCACTATTTCGCACTTGATAATGAGACATGCACAATCACTTTGAAGTTCTCACTGCTGAGCAACTATAGTGACTTATATAACTACCCCAATATTCAACAGTTTGGATCTGGCTATCAGCAGCAGAAAATTTCAAATTCAACAAAATTCAGAGAGATGTAGGTTAATGAGCTTTGGCTTATTCAAAGTGAAAAATCTGCTAATGCTATGATAAAACAGAGAACAAAAACTCAAAATAACCAATCAAAATAGCTAGATGTTTCTTTGAGGTACAAGTAAATCTCTGTCCCATTGTCGAGATCTTGTTTATAAACTCTTTCCCCCATGATTCCAGCTGCCTAAAGGGGTAACAAAGCAGCTTAAGTTGAGAGCTATGGGTAACATGGCCTTAAATTCTCTCTCTACTTTTTTCTTTTCCCATTGCTTTCTTACAGTATCTGTCACTTTGTTCTTTGTAATAAAGTACAAAAACTTCACATCGTGTCTTTAAATCAAGCTCTCGTTAATGAAGAAAAATGTGATATTGCAGAATAATCACTACTAGTTGCCAATTTTATATATATATATATGTATATGAAATACTATCAAAGATAATTATATGTTTTTATTTGGTGTCACAATTTCTGGGGAACAAAAATGCCTGGAATTTGCAATAATGTAACCCGTAGAGTATTGGTCATGAAAAGATCAAGTAGGAACAATTCTAATTACCATTTTGAAGGGGTGTTTAATGGTGACCCATGGAGAGAAGAATATTGGTACCAGGGCATACAGAAAGTGTTCCATTGAACTTAAAGCCACAGCTGCCCCCTGGTCACTTTGGGTTCCTCATGCTTGTGAGCCAGAAGATAAATAAAAAAGTTATACTGTTTGATATAATTTACTCAGATTGTCAGGAATAGTTCAGATCATTGACACTTATGGGGACTTGTGATGTTTCCATGCCATGGGAAAATGGTAAATAAGCGATTTCAGCAACTGTGGTTAGACAAGGGCAAGACAACCAAGAGCTCAAACCCCTCAGGGATGAAAATTTAGGTGACCCTACCAGGTAAACATATTGAGTCATTTCAATTTCTGACAAAACATAGTGAAAATCTAGAATGGATTGAAGGAGGGAGATGATGAATATTGATGATGGCCTAAGGACCAGGTGCAGTAGTGATGAGTGTAGCTTGTCTCTCCAAAACTAAATGACCAAGAAAACTCAATATGAGCTCCTGTAAATTGGAGTAATGCAAGACTATGAGTGATGCAATTCTGAGTGAAGCAGACCGTGACATTCATTTATTTTCCTCCCCATCACATACCCCAAACTTACATTTAATCTCAGTCACAGCTGTAGTGAAGAGCTCCAGAAAACCTCAGATTCATCCTGCACTGATAGCAGTCCACTGTAAGAGCAAGCATATTTTTGCATTCTGCTTCAAAGCCTTCCCCAAGGTAGTGGGAGTCTGCTTGACTAGTATGGAAAAAGGGTCACAAGTAGAGGAAGAGAGTTTATGACCCTGGGAGCAATCCTCAACCACTGGGCAAGGAGAACTGATGGTTACCTACGCCAGACTCCAGGCCTTCAAGGCAAACAATTCCAGAAAGCATTCTACGTGCTCCCCACAAATTCCAGAGGAATGGAGGCCCTGTTGCTCATAGCAGCAACTCAGTGAGACATACATTTATACTGGCTTCCCACTCCTCCAAGTTTCACTCCTCCTACCCCTTATGTTTGTGTCTTGGATACCCTCGCCAATCAACTACGAGGACCCAAGTCCTTGTCTGAGGTTCTGATTTTAGGAGAGTAAAAATTATGGCAATTCTAAAAGAATAAAAAATAAAAATAAAAAATCTCCTGCCTACAAAAACACATTTTTTCTGGGTGTTCTATAGATTATAAAAACATTCATTTTTCTATTTTGCAATTGGCCACTTTGAAGCTCTTTGGTTTTCATTTCTTCGGTCCTGTGTTGCCTTCCCATTTCAGAAGTAGCCAGTTAGCCCAAAGCGCTTATTTAGTTTAGTCTTAGTATGGTAATGGTACCGTCCCCAATGTTCTGCCTGTCACTTTTCTTAGTTTAATGTTGTAGTAAACAAAGTTAAGACACCACCATAATTCTGAGATATGTTTAATACTTACTCAAGAGGTCACACTTCTTGTGTTTTTTTTCCAAATGACCTGATTCCCTCATAGTCTCTGTGGTTGGTTGTATTTGGGGGTATTTGGCTCTGAATTTAAACATTTAAATGTGGTTGGCCTTTGGAAAACACCAGACAGTGAGTCAGAGGACTTTCATTCCTTTCTATGATTCTGAGCATTATGTTGAGAAACCTCCTACCCGCTCTAGGCAATTTCTCCATCTGTAATGGAGCCACCCAGCACTTTTCTGTATCCTGGATTAGAGACGGTGTTAATAGCACTGGGAGACTCTTTGATACTTTAATCAGAAATGGGCCTAATTCCATTAAATTTTCTTGTGTTTATAATCTAAGCAGGGGTGCCCAGTCCCCGAGTCATCAGTCTGTCCCCTGTTAGGAACTGGGCCACACAGCAGGAGGTGAGCAGCAGGCAAGCCAGCATTACTGCCTGAGCTCCATCTCTGATGAAATTAGATTCTCATAGGAGCATGAACCCTATTGTGAACTGCATGCGAGGGTTATAGGTTGCGAGCTCCTTGCGAGAATTTAACTAATGCCTGATGATCTGAGGTGGGGCAGTTTCATTCCCGAAACTATTCCCCCACCCTCACCATCCTTGGAAAAATTGTCTTCCACAAAACTGGTCCCTGGTTCCAAAAAAAGGTTGAGGACTGCTGATTTAAAGTATTTCTATTAGTTGTTATATTTTGTTGTGTTTGGAAAAATGTGTTAACTGTAAGAGAAGAGAGAATGATCTTTTATACTTTGATGGAATGATTGCATTCTGACACAGGAAAATAAAACTATTTCTAAGTGGGGGAAACAAAATCATTTCTTAAAACACTGAATAGACAATATTAGCCCTTTACATGGCTTTCTGAGCCTCATTATGGCCAAGTCAATACTATGTTGCCTCCTAGTTTTACAAGGGTACATTCCTTCCAATAAAACAATGTGTGAATCCACAGGATACTCCAAGAAAATGAGGAATGGCATTTATTGGTACCTGTTAGAACACAAGCATAAACCTCTACTGCACTAAAGCTGTGTGTGAAAAGAGTCTGGGAGAGAAGGAAGGGGTGGTATGGCAACAAACGATTCTATAGGGATGCATGGGAGTGTGTGTGTGTGTGTGTTTTCTGGGTCTGTGTATGTGTGTTTTCTGGGTGTTGTTAAGAGGTAGTCTGTAATAAGAATATAACTCCACTTACTTTTCTATTAGAGATAGCATTTTGTTGTACAAATTCTCTTTAAAATTCTTTGATAAATCTTTGGCTCATTCATTAGTATCTTAGGATCAAGTGCTATAAACAGATTAATAACTTATTTTGTCTTCAGCACTGATATGGAAGGGGATTGGGCATGGGGCATGAGGAATAATTTCCATTTTGAAGATGACGTGGATCTGCATGGCAGTCTCTGGTCTTCCAGAGAGAAGTGACAAAGCTCTAGGTTCCAGAGATACGAGAATGAGGAGGAGGCAAAACAGCTTGGGAATGAAGGTGAAAGCTGATAAAAAGAAAAACTGTTTGACAGTTGTTGACTTTGCAATTTTTCCTGATAAACTCTTACAAAAGTATCTCCAGGTTAGTATGAAGATAAGAGAACACCCCTATCGATTTATCCCAGTTTTCCCAGTCAAGTCTGGGTCCCAACTGGAAAAAGAGAAAAAGAGATCAATTAAAAGGAACTAGAAAAGAAAAAACTATATATTACTAAACACACATGCACTCGCACACACACACCAAGGAGTTCTTGAGCTCATTTTCCCCTCTTTCATACTTACCAACAAAAATATTTAAAACATTAGGATTTATATACTCTAATACTTATCTTTTATAAGTACTATGTAAGACAATAAATGCACAGAAGAAATCGATGATTCAGAGAGAGAGAAATGAGACAGCTACTTCAAGTTTACTTGCAGGAGGCGATTGATTTTGGGAGGCTTTAAAAATAAAGGTAGAATGTTTTATAAGTTGTTTCCTAAACTAGTAAATACCTGAACTTAAATTTAAGATAAAAATTTTATCTCCAATTCTAATAAATTTCATTTCTCAATGTCTTTTGGATCCAACCTGACCACTCCAGCTCTGTTTTCTCTATCCATGTATCTGTTGCCTACAATATTATTATAGGCCAACTTAAAAGTCATCCTCAACTCTTCTCTTTCTCCCACACTCTACATCCAATCCAACAAAAAATCTTGTTGGTTCTACCTTCGTAATCACTTTCACTCCTACCCCCCTGGGTTGAGCCACCATCTTCAGTCACCTGAATCATTACAAAAGGCTCCTAACTGGTATCTTTAAGCTCATCTATGTCTATCCTTAACACACCTGCCAGTGCAATCTTTACAAAATGTAAGTCAAACTACGATTCTGCTCTGTTCAAAATCCCCCATTGGTTCTCCTCTCACTCTGAGTTAACATCCAAATCCTTAGAGATGGGTCACAAGGCCCTGCCTCCTGAGGCTCCCTATTCCCTCCTTGATAGCATTTTCAACAGTGCTGTTTCCCTTGCTCACTCACCCCAGCCACCCTGGGCTCTTTACTGTTCCTTAAACCCACAGCAGCTGTGCTTCTATTTTGTGACTATTTATTCTGCCTGGAATCCCCTTCCACCAGATATCTACTTGGCTAACTTCCTCAGTCTCCTAACCTATTCACTCACATCTCCCCTTCCCCCAGAGAAGCATTCCTTCAAGCTGACTCCTGTTTCTGAGTTTCTGAGCACTCCCTTACCTTCTGGAATAAAAAGCTATTCCAGGATCACCTCATATTTTCCCTTCAGTTGCTTTCAAGCCTTCATCAAAGGACTGTGTACTTGTATAAATCAGCATGTGGACATTCTTAGCTATAAGGGATGACATGGGAAAGAGTAACATGCAGTGCTCAGCATTCACTACTCTACTGACACCTGCTCAATGCAGTAGCTTCCTGATACAAAGAATCATGATCCAGAATCCCAGACAATCACAATGCCTACAAAAACTCCTTTAAGACTTCATTGTGTCCTGAATTCCATGTTTTTGTAAATGCTTTATTAAATTAATTTAAAAATGGGCAGATTCATGTATGTCTTTTTAATTTTGTGTCCTGACTTCCTGGAGTTTGTCTTTTCATATTAGAAGATCCAACTTTGAGTATTTTCTAGCACTTAGTAGATGTTCAATAAATGTTTGATCCGGGATTGATAAGGGCCATCTTTTCAATTTTATCAACAATTCAGATGGAAAATATTAAATCATATAATATGCCAGTGCCTGCAAATAGCAGGCATATTGCAAGAGTAACCAAAGTAAAAGCTGAAAGAGATTTCTACAATCTGCTGGTTCTGAGATATAAATAGCAGAAAAACTTTTTTGGGTTTACTAGTTTTCAACCTTCCCATTGACAACATAATAAAGTGGCAAAAATTTATGGAAAAACATATATGATGTTACTCCTGTTCAATCCAAGCTTTTGGAAAATTGTAGGAAAACTAAAATATTTTGATATTTATCTGAACTTTTTGTCAATTTTAGGAAAACTAAAATGTTTCAATAATGCCAAATTCAATATATTTTTGTGATTCAGTACTAAGTAAATGAATGTTATAAAATCATGATTAACTACTAAATTAAAACCACCATGCCAGCTGCTGAATTCTAAGAGAAAGTATAAAACTCAGAAATTATGTTAACAGTATTTGTATTAAATCTATGACTGCCAAAACATCCATGTAGTTTTATGAAAGCTAAATAAGTGCCAAAATAAATTAATCATTAGGATGGTTTTAGAAAATAGCTACACTTCTTACTCAAAGAATATATGAAAATTTAGGATTGTAATTAACTCTGGTTGGAGGCAGAGGGACAGAATAGTGGAAAAGCACATAAGATTCAATAATGTTGGTAAAAGTCTAGTTCCAATGTTCACTATGTGCATGGGTGTTTGTTTTTATTATGCCTTTTACTAAGCTTTATTCTTTACATCTTTGGTAAGTTTCTTTTACATATATCAATTATTTCATAATCAAATAGTATATTGGCAAACATTTTAAACAAGACTAATCTAGGATATCAAGCTCTTGATTTCCTCATCTAAGATAATAGGGATAATAATAGTACTTGTACTATAAAATCAATGTTAAAATTAGATGCAATAATATACAAAAATTATTTAGCAGAGTACCTAGTGTATATGTATATTGGTATGCATGGTATGTACGTGTGTATGTACATATATAACTAATCACTTTTGGCCCTCTTTTTTCAATCTTTAGTCTTTAAAAGCATAAAGTAGCTTTTGGCAAGTTTCAAAAGGTCAGGTATAAATACTGCATTTGGATCCACCTTGAAACGTTTCAGTTAAAAACAATATTCTTGATGAATGTTTCCATGTCTTAATAACACACTTACCTTGGAAAATAAGCATTAAACAGCTTTCTTTAAAATGCATGGAGACCTGCACTCTACATGTAGTGTTACAAATGTTGTCTAAGGCCTTGGTCTTGATGGCTAGTTGTAAAAATCCTTGCCATAAATGAATAGGCAATAGAATCTTAATAATTTGTGCTAAATAATGTGCTGGAAATTCTGAGCATAATGAGTCAGAATTGATTGTGAATTGTGATTTATCTACACAACAATTAGAATGTCTAATTTTACCTTCTTATTTACCAGGCAGAAGCAGGAGAGACTTTTTTGAAGATTACTAAGTTCAACAATTGTGCCATTTCTGCTTCCTTTCCCTGAGACAAAAATAAAATTCATAGTAGACAGTGCACAATCAAATCAAGCCTCTCTCGTTTACTTTTAAAAATCTATGAACTCACTCAAAAATCATAATTTTCTATACTTTTTGCTACTAAAAATCCTACTAAATTCCAGGCTGTGCTGTTTCAAGATAAGTCGGGCCGTCTGTCACTTCTGACTACTCTTTCCTTCACAAAAACAAACAGATTTGGAAGATACCATTTAGAGCTGGTATATGAAGCCCAGTTCAGAATCAGTTGAGAATATAAGCAGGGATATGTTTAGCTCTTTCCATTGACAATTAAATTAATTATTCTTATTATTCCATTTTATTCCATTTAGAGCTGGTATTTGAAGCCCGATTCAGAATCAGTTGAGAATATAAGCAGGGATATGTTTAGCTCTTTCCATTGACAAGTAATTATTTTCATTATTCCATTGTATTCTGAATGAAAGCATTGACAGTGTCCAAAAGTAGCATTAAGTTTCTTCCATGTGCCAGGCACAGTATTCAGAACCGTACCTGCTATCTCACTTAATTCTCAAAAAACCGCAAGAATAAAATATTATTATCTTGAAGTGACTTGTCCAATCTATACCACTATTAAGTTAAACTAAAATACCAATCTTCTGTACTAATTGTTTTACTATTTATTCAAATCTTGTCTATCAGTTGCAATCAATAGCCAGGCATTTTCTCCAGCATTGTATTACCCAGCCTTGAAAGAATTTCTCACTGTCTGAAAAGAAATTTTTGTGGTGCCATCTTAAGACTTCAAGGATTCTGAGATAAGAGGAAGGAAGAAGAAATGAATTAATTAGTCATGATTTTGTATAAGACTTTTAATCTGAGGCTTTCCTGACAGGATCTTACATGATTTATAATCTACAGTTTTTCTTTGTACGGCAAGTAGAACAGAAAAAAGAAGACAGTTCTGAAACTGTTTTACAAGTACTCGGACAAGGTCAAAAACTAAATAATTGTTAATAGAAAAGAGGGAAAAGGTAAAGATTACAGATTTTTCTCAGCCAAGCCTGCATATTACTAGGCTGTGTGTTCATTGAAACACTGAATGTCAAAAGGATTATTTGTTTATTACTTTTGTTGAGACTAATCTTGAAGAAAAATGCCTTGATGCATTTATCAGCTTCCTTGCTCATTTCAAATATAGTAAGATTGCTTTTCTCTCTTCTTTTAGCCAAGTGGACAATTGATTATTAGGTGGGCTATGTACACACTGGATTATTATTACCTTGGATTCTTGCTGTTTTACCTTCTTTTTGCTGTTTGATTCATTTTCCACAAATGCAGAGCCATGAAGAATATGGATTTGGGGCCACCTTGTGACAGACTTAGAAAAGTCCTATGGACCAAATCCTAGAATTAGAATTTTGGCTTCCATTCCTAGATCATATTACTTTTCAATAAACATATTTTTGCAAAATGGCATCATATTGTAATAGCTGATTTTTACCATTGAGAAGTATTATACATACTACGTAGTAAAATAAACCCTGATAATTATATTGAATATTTAACAAGTTCTTTTATTTTTTCATTGACATTTCAACTTAGTGAATTATATTGATTGACTTTCATATATTGAGTCAATCTTGTATCCCTTGATGTATTTTTTAAACTTTTAATTTTCAGTTTTCTAATCCTTTATTTTTAAAGAACTTTTACATTTACAGTCATATTGTGATTCACCTGAAAAATTACTTTCAGAAATACCTCTTGTCAGGTTTTATTATCAGGAATATGTCAGCCTTATGTAGTAAGTCAGAAAGGGATCTAAATTTTGACACTCTGAAATAATTTGTGTAAGTTTGAAATTTTTTTCCTGAATATTTGGTAGACTTCCCTATTAAAAACGGCTGGTTTTGTGCATTTCTTGGGTAGGAAATACTGTAAGTATTAATTCAACTTTATTAAAGGTTACAGGTTTATTTAAATATAATATTTCTTCTTTAATTTACTTTTATATGTTTCTACAAATTTGTCCATTTTACCTATTTTCACATTAATCACCACCAAATAGTTGATAACATCTTCTTGTTAACTTTGTAATGTCTGCAGTCTTGACCAATCGCACCAAAATCTATTCAACAACAAACTCTTGGTTTTGGTGATCCTTTCTATTGCATGTGTGTTTCCAATTTCATAAATTTCTAGTTTTATATCTAGTTCCTTCTTTTTATCTTTTTATTTAATTTAGATATTTTAAGTTCATTTTCTAGCATAGCATTTTAAAGCTGTAAATGTCCCTACATTACCTGGGTCTCATGTGTTCAACATACAGCAAAATTATCAGTTGATTCTCTATATTTTCTGATAAGTTTTTATGTATTTTCTGATTTTTGAGTTATTTAGAAGTGATTTTATTAATTTCCAAATATATGTTGTTTTCAGTATTGTTGAGTTTTTTTCTAAAGTACAGTTCTGTGGTCGATACGTAACTTATTCACACAATAATCACAGATCATTGTGTGTATTCTAACAAACATTGGAAACTATTTTTGAGTCTTGCCTTATATCTAAATATGTGGTCAGCTTTCATAAATGGTCCATGTCTTCTTGAAAATACTATGTTCTCTGAAACTATCACCATACTCTTTGTCATGAACCTATCTATTACCTCCAAAAATTTCCTCCTTAACTGTTTGTTATTTTTCTTTTTGTATATCAGTTACACCTCAATAAAGTGGGCTTTTTTAAGAAAAGAGTACACTCTGTAGCTATTGAAAACTGAGTATGTGGAGATATATATTGATATACATACATAACCATAGAAAGCACAATTAATACATTTCATGCAATGGATGTGTATATATTGATATATATATATCATGTATATATGTTTTTACATATATATCGATATATATGTATATATACATATCGTGTATATACATATCGATATGTATATATATCGATATATATGTATATATACATATCGTGTATATACATATCAATATGTATATATCGATATATATGTATATAGATTGATATATGTATATATGCATGTAGATCGATATGTATGTATCTATGTATATAGATCGATATATGTATATATGTATATAGATTGATATATATGTAAAAACATATATACATGATATATATCAATATATACATACCCATTGCATGAAATGTATTAATTGTGCTTTTTAATAGTCTGTATCTTAATTATTATCTTTTCTGCATAATCAATTATTTAAAAATATATGTTAAAATTTTCTAATGAAATATTTATATATTTCTCCTTGGACTTATTTGATATTTTATGTATTACATATTTTGAATCTATCATATACAAATAAATTTGATTTCAACATACTCCAGACTAAGTGAACTTTTCATAACCATGTACATACTCTCTTAATGTCTAGAAATGTTTGGGAAAAAAAAAAACTCAGCTGACACCTTGATCTTTGACTTCTAGCATCCAGAATTGTATGAAAATAAATTTATGTTTTTAAGCCACCCAGTGTGTGGTACTTTGTTATCAAGCAAACTAATACATTACTCATGCCCAATGGTATTTGCTGTAGATGATACGGAACCATTGAAGACTCCCAAGGCAGAAAGGTAACCTGATTAGATTTGTGTTTTAAAGCAATCACTTTGCAGTGAATAAGATTGGGGGGCAATAATCAACACTTTTAAAGAAAAGAAATTCTAACCCAGAAATTCATATCCAGCCAAACTAAGCTTCATAAGCAAAAGAGAAATAATGTCTTTTTGAGACAAGCAAATGCTGAGGCAATTTGCTACCACAAATCTTCCTTGTAAGACCTCCCAAAGGAAGCACTAAATATGGAAAGGAAAAACTATCACTAGCCAGCACAAAACAAACTGAAGTACACAACCAGTGACACTATATAGCAACCACATAAATAAGTCTGCAAAATAACCAGCTAACATCATGATGACAGGATCAAATCCAAATATATCAATACTAACCTTAAATATAAATTGTCTAAATGTCCCAATTAAAAGACACAGAGTGGCAAACTAGATAAAGAACCAAGACCTTTTGGTATGCTATCTTCAAGAGACCAATCTCACATCTGATAACACACATAGGCTCAAAATAAAGGCATAGAGAAAAAATCTGTCAAGCAAATGGAAAACAGATAAAAGCAGGGGTTGCAATCCTAGTTTCTGAAAAAACAGACTTTAAACCAACAAAGGTCAAAAAAGGCAAGGGCATTACAAAATAGTAAAGGGTTCAATTTAACAAGTAGATATAACTATTCTAAAGGTAAATACACTGAACACAAGAGCACCCAGACTCATAAAGCAAGTTGTTAGAGACCTTCAAAGAGACTTAGACTTCCACACAATAATAGTGGGAGACGTTGCTACTCCACTGACAATATTAGGCAGATCATTGCGAAAAAATTAGCAAAGCTGTTCAGGACCTAAACTCAGCACTGAATCAAATGGACCTGATAGATATCTACAGAACTGTCCACCCCAAAGCAACAGAATATACATTCTTCTCATTGCCACGTGGCACATACTGTAAAACTGATCACATAATTAGAAGTAAGAACTGAAGTCATAACAAAGAGTCACTCAGAACACAACAAAATTAAATTAGAAATCAGGACTAAGAAATTCACTCATAACAATTACAAGGAAAATGAATAACTTGTGCCTGAATGACTTTTGGGTAAATTGTAAAATTAAGACAGAAATCAAGAAATTAATTGAAACTACTGAGAACAAAGATTCAATAAATCAGAATGTCTGGGACACAGCTAAGGCAGTGTTAAGAGGGAAAGTAACAGTACTAAATGCCCACATCAAAAAGTTAGAAAGATCTCAAGTTAGCAACCTAAAATCACAACTAAAAAACCTAGAGAACCAAATGTAAATGAGTCCCAAAGCTAGCAGAAGACAAAAAATAACCAAAATCAGAGCTGAACTGAAGGAGATTGAGGCATGAAAAACCATTCAGAAGATCAACAAATCCAGAAGCTGTGTTTTTTGACAAAATTAATAAAGTATATAGACTGCTAGCTAGACTAATAAAGAAGAAAAGAGAGAAGATTCAAATACCTACAATCAGAAATGACAAACGGGATGTTACCACTGACCTCCCAGAAATACAAACAACCATCAGAGAATATTATGAACATCTTTATGCACCTAAACTAGAAAATCTAGAAGAAATAGGTAAATTCTTGGACACATACACCAAGACTGAACCAGGAAGAAACTGAATCCCTGAACAGGCCAATAGTGGGCTCTGAAATTGAGGCAGTAATAAATAGCCTACCAACTAAAAAAAGCCCAGGACCAAATGGATTTACAACTAATTTGACCAGATGTAAAGAAGAGCTGGTACCATTCCCACTGAAACTATTCCTAACAATTGAGGAGAAGGGACTTCTTTCTAACTCATTCTATGAGGCCAGCATCATCCTGATAACAAAGCCAGACAGAGATACAAGAAAAAAAAAAGAAAACTTTATGCCAATATCCTTGACGAACATTGATGCAAATGTTCTCAACAAAATACCAGCTAATTGAATCTAGCAGGAAAACAAAGAGCTTATCCACCATGACCAAGTAGGCTCTATCCCTGGTATGCAAGGTTGGTTCAACATATGCAAATCAATAAATGTGATTTATTATATAAACAGAACTAAAGACAAAAACCACATGATTATCTCAATAGAAGCAGAGAAGGCTTCCGATAAAATTCAACATCCATTCTTGTTAAAAACTCTCAATAAACTAGGTGTTGAAGGAACATATCTCAAAATAATCAGAGCCATATATGACAAACCCACAGTCAATATTACACTGAATGGGCAAAAGCTGGAAGCATTCCCCTTGAAAACTGGCACAGGCACAGGAGAAGGGTGCTCTCTCTCACCACTCCTATTCAACATAGTATTGAAACTCCTGGCCAGGGCAACTGGGCAAGAGAAAAAAATAAAGGGCATCCAAATAGGAAGGGAGGAAGTCAAATTATACCCATTTGCAGATAACACGATCCTATATCTAGAAAAACCCATAGTCTCTTCCCAAAAGCTTCTTAAGCTGATAAACAACTTCTGCAACATCTCAGGATACAAAATCAATGTGAAAAAATCACTAGCCCTCTTATACAACAGCAACAATCAAGCCAATAGCCAAATCAGAAAGAAACTCCCATTCACAGTTGCCACAAAAAGAATAAAATACCTAAGAATGTAGCTAATTAGAAGAGTGAAAAATCTCTACAAGAAGAGCTACTAGCCACTGCTCAAAGAAATCAGAGATGGCACAAATGGAAAAACATTGCATGCTAATGATAGGAAAAAACAATACCGTTAAAATGGCCATATTGCCCAAAACAATTTATAGATTCAATGCTATTCCTATTAAACTACCATTGACATTCTCACAGAGCTAGAAAAAAATATTTTAAAATATATATGAAACCAAAAGAGAGCTGAAATTGCCAAAGCAATTGTAAGCAAAGAGAACGAAATGGAAGGCATCATGGTACCTGACTTCAAACTATGTTACAAGGCTGCAGAAACCAAAACAGCAGAGTACTGGCACAAAAACAGACACGTAGACCAATGGAACAGAATAGAGAACCCAGAAATAAGATCATACACTGATAACCATCTGATCTTTGACAAACTTGACAAGAACAATCAATGTGAAAAGGATTCCCTATTTAATAAATGGTGCTGGGATAACTGACTAGCTGTATGCAGCACATTGAAACTGGACTACTTCCTTATACCATATACAAAAATTAACTCAAGATAGATTGAAGACTTAAATGTAAAACCCCAAACTATAAAACCTTGCAAGACAACCTAGGCAATACCATTCAGGACATAGGCATGAGCAAAGATTTCATGACAAAGATGCCAAAAGCAATTGCATCCAAAGCAAAAATCAACAAATAGCATCTAACTAAAATAAAGAGCTTCTGCACAGCAAAAGAAACTATGAACAGAATAAACAAACAACATAGAGAATGAGAGAATGTTTCTGCAAACTATGCATTGGATAAAGGTCTAATATCCAGCATCTATAAGGAATTTAAACATATTTACTTAAACATATTTACATATTACATATTTTAAACTAAAAAAGTAACAAACTGCTCCCTTAAAAAATGGGCAAAGGACATGAACACTTTCCAAAACAAGGCATACATGTGGCCAACAATCACATGAAAAAAAAGCTGAACATCACTGATCATTAGAGAAATGCAAATCAAAAACACAATGAGATACTTTCTCACACCATTCGGAATGATTATTCTTGAAAAGTCAAAAAAGAACAGATGCTGGTGAAGTCGTGGAGAAAAGGGAATGCTTATACACTGTTGGTGGGAGTGTAAATTATACATTCATGTATAAATGCTTATACACTGCTAGCAAGGAGCAGCAGTCAGGATGTTGTAGATGGCCTGATTAATTAGTGTGCCATGGGAAAGAAATGTGCTTCACCCAGGCATACACAGGGGATCTCTTTCTGGAGGCTTTATGTCTCAGCATTCCATAGAGGCTGAGTGTAACCAGGGTGGAACTAGGTACTACTGAGACAGAAATAATGGAAGAAAATGGATACCAGTCCTGGCATGTGAAAGACACTGTGGCAATTCATCAAACTCCTAAAGACAGAAATACCATTCAACCCAGCAATCCCATTATTGAGTATATACCCAAAGAAATATAAATCGTTCTGTTATAAAGACACAGGAATGCATATGTTCATTGCAGTGCTATTCATAATAACAAAGACACGGAATCAACCTAAACTGCCATCAGTAATACACCGGATAAAAAAAATGTGGTGCATACACACTATGGAATACTATGCAGCCATAACAAAGAATGAGATCGTGTCCTTTGAAGGGATGTGGAAGGAACTGGAGGCCATTTTTGTTATCAAGCTAACACAGGAACAGAAAAGCAAATACCACATGTTCTCACTTGTAAGTGGGAGCTAAATGATGAGAACACATGAACACATGAAGAGGAACAACACATACTGGGTCCTCAAGGAGGGTGGAGGGTGGGAGGGGGAAGAGGATCGGGAAAAATAACTGACAGGTACTAGGCTTAATACCTGGGTGATGAAATAATCTGTACAACAACCCCCCATGAAATAAGTTGACCTACTTAACAAACCTGTACATACACTCCTGAATTTAAAATAAAAGTTAAAAAAGTATTGATTGAAGGATACAGATGACTGGAACTAGGGAGATTTGTGAAGAAGTTATATCAATAGTTAGGTGAATGCCAGATTTAAGGCAATTGCATGGGAAAGGGAGAGGAAGAGTTCATGAGAGTTGTTAAAAGGACAAAATGGCAGGATCTAAAGCCCAGGTGGAGTTCTAGTTGGAGCAGAGAAGAGAGACAGGCTCAATCTATGATGAAACTTAGGTCCCTCCCTGGCTTAGGCAGCTGAGTGAATTGTTTATAAAGCAAAATGGAAATACAGAGGAAGAGTGGGCTCCCCATGTGAACTTTAGGGAGAGCTAACTAAATTACAGTGGTTGCATGTTAACATTCGCAGCAAGAAGAAAGTGAAGCAGACAGGCATTGGCCCAGATTAACATTATAGTGGCTGATGTTCCAGTAAAGGGAAGCTGTCAGAGCTGCTGGCAAGGATCAGCATCAGGATGTCTTAGATGGCCTGATGAATTTCTTCACGTTAGTTTCATGGGGAAGAAATGTGCTTCACCCAGGCATACACAGAGGGTCTCTTTCTGGGGGTTTTACGTCTCAGCATTCCATAGAGGCTGAGTGTAGCCAGGGTAGAGCTAAGTACTAATAACTGAGACAGAAATAATGGAAGAGAATGGAGATAACAATCCTGGCATCATGCCTTGGTTCTGCCATTAACAGGTTTTATAACCTTGAGCAGGCTAGTTGATTTCTCTTTGTTTATTTCCCTTTACTAGCACATCATAGTAAAAATGAGATAATTGTTATTATGATGCTTCATTAGCCAATGAATACTTGAAGGGCTCAGGAAATGTTTCTTGAAGGAAGTGATTTACAAATTAAGAGCTGAAGATTCAGTAAAAATAAGCCAGATGAATGGGCTAAGGGTTGGAGAGGAGGTAAAACATTTTCCAATTACAGGGAAAGGCATGTGGAAGGCCCCGAGCCAAAACAGAGAATAGTCATTTCAGAGAACCAAGTAGAGATCTGATTTAACTAGGGCATACAATTTCACAGAGAAGCAATGAGGAAACCTAAATTATAAGCAGTTAAATAACTTGATCAAGGTCACTTAGCTAACAAAGTTCTGATCTGTGAATTGAACATGTCTGCAACTGCATTTTAACTATTAATTATGTACTGGCTTCCTACAATGCTACACAAACGGGAGAAGATCATTGCTAAGGATGATACAGGCATAATATTTTTCAGTGTGTCTAGGATGTTATATGGTGAATATTCTCTTGAGTGTAAGTTTTTGAAGTCATGGCGAGATAATGTTAGAACTGAGAGTCATCAGGTATATAGAATTAGACCACAACAAGAAGGACGGTAAACTCCAAAATAAATCAATGGATAAACCACTAACCCTTGCTCTCACTCTAGTCCTCTGGAAATATAAACATCATCTCAAAATGGGGTTTGTAACTGATGTAGTTTGGTTGTGTCCCCACTCAAATCTCATCTTGAATTGTAATTCACATAATCCCCATGTGTCATGGAAGGGACCTGGTCCTGGTGGGAAATAATTGAATTATGGGGGTGATTATCCCATGCTGCTGTTTTCATGAGAGTGAGTGAGTTCTCAGGAGAGCTGATGATTTTATAAGGGCTTTCCCCCTTTGGCTTTTGGCATTTCTTCTTGACACCACCATGTGAAGGACATGTTTGCTTCCCCTTCCTCCAAGATTGTAAGTTTCCTGAGGCCACCCCAGCTATGCTGAACTGTGGGTCAATTAAGCCTCTTTCCTTTACGAATTATCCAGTCTCAAGTATGTCTTTAATTAGCAGTGTGAGACTAGACTAAATAAGCTCTGAAAAGACGTATTATTTGCATTTATTTTATTAAAAAATCCAAATCAACTCAGTATTGTAAAGCGTGAATAATGTCATTAAATATACTATCCAAAGACTGGATGAACTGGCTTTGTCCACACCTCTTCCCTAGAACACTCACCCATAGCAGATTACATTAATTTAAGATCTTCTCCTTGTCCTCTGTATTCTGATGTTTTACTACGAGGCGACAAGGTGTTGAATTGTTTTTATTTGTTCTGCATGTAATTTGTTGAGATTCCCAAATATGAGACTTGTTGTCTCTGGCAGCCATGAAGGCACATCACTCAGATTTTCCTCCAACAAGACTTGCTGCAGGAGCTCAGCTGATGGTCCACAGTGGCAGGGCAGCTAGCTTACTAGTGCACTTTTATTAGTGGCATTCCCGTCTTTATATTATTCCCATCTACTTCCCTGCTGGCCTTCCTTGCACCTCCCAAGTACTTACTTACACTTCAATTTTTGTTGCAGAGTTTTCTCTTGTTATCTCATTTCTACCCAATGATTTATTGACTCTGCCTGGAGGTGAGCTTCTGGCAACACTATATTGGAGATACAGAATTTCCACCAAAGATTTTGGAAAAAATTTCTTTAAGTTAATAGGCCTATGTTTAATCTGTATAAGACAACATACAGCCATTGTTGTCATATACATGTATAGTAAGGATAATTATAGCATAGGTCACTTTGAATGTCCTACCTCGTTACGTAAAAAGTTTGGATTCAATTCATTTAAATCTACAACAGAGCTTTTGTTTAAATGTCAATCTACTTAAAAGAAAAAAAATTATTATCAAGACATTTTGACATGTACTGTACTTATCATTAATCTTTTTGGTAATGATCATCACTCATACATCCTTAAGAGCCTCAAGAAAACTAATTTTTCATCTTTCAATGTGACTCTGGAAAGGAGACTATTTTGATAATTAAAAGTGGGCATACCACCTGTTAATAAATGGTTCTTATAAAATTCTAAGATGATTTAATATTTTTATTGTTTTTAACAACTGTAAAATACATGTATTTCAAAATAGACTTGTGTCAAATATTACTCTAACCATATATTTAGAATACAATGTTCTGTGTGCACTACTACACTATCATTGACTATGAATAATGTCTATTTCAAAGTATGATAAAACTTTTTCCAGCAATAAACAAATCAGAAAACACTTGTTACTATGTACAAGGTTCTGTATTAGGTTTAGTAATCTACATGTGCATCTCCCAAGCTGTCCCCATAGAATGTTTATCATATATTATTTAGCATTCTATCTCTAACACTCTTTTTAGGCAGTTTTTGCTTGTTTGGCCCTTAGAGTCTCATTAAGACATCATTTATAATTAGGTAGGGAAAGCATACATTGTCCAGATCAAAAGGAAAGTATTCTGTGTTCCTGTTTAAGTGCCCATTTAAATTGATGCTGAAGTTTTCAACCGCTATTCACAGACTACAGGGCTCTACATGAATCTTCAGGATTCCTTAGAAGCTCATTAAGTGCAGACATGGCCACCTCACCTTTCTTTAGGAGTAGAAACTCCAAGATTTAAAAATAATAAAATTCTATGTTGATTTATGATATAAAAAGAAAACTCAAGAAATTATTAATAGCAGGTAATTTTCTCAACCTGAAATAAATATTAACCTAAAATAATATAAATATTATATAAAATATATAAAATAATATAAATATTAACCTAAAAGAAATATTATACTTAGTGGTAAATGTTTAGACAGTTTCTTAAGAACAAAAAAAGAGTGTCTGCTATCAACACTTCCCTTCAAACATGTACTAAAAATTTTAATTGGTACAGTGAGGCTAGAAAAATATATAAAAATTGATAATGGGTGAAAACACAAAACTGCCATTAGTAGTAGATTGCATAATTGTCTATGTAGAAAATGCAAAATAATTTACACTACTAGAATACTGATGAGTACAAAAATTAGATACAAAAACCAGAAAATACAGTCTTCAAGACACTATTTACAACAGTGGCCAAATACAAAAGTCTCTAGAAACAAGATAAACAGTGTACAAGGAGAAACATTTTTTAATATTAAAGACTTCAATTTATGGGCTATACCATAAAATGTTAATATTTTAAACGTGCATCAACTATCTCTACCGAAACTGATCTATGAAGTCAATACAGTTGAATTCAAAAGTTACATATTGATAAAGTAATTCTAAGGTGTATATCAAAGAACTGAGAAGAGATCAGTGACTCCTAAAGAAGAAAAACAATGTTGGGAGACTTGCCTTTTCAGTTATCAAGAAATTTTATAATAATATAGTGATTAGGATAGTATAGCACTCATGTAGATATGACATACTGACCAATGAGTAAAAAACAAAGTCTAGAAACAAAGTACACATATAAGAAACCTTGATTTATGACAGAGATTGAAAAATGATTAACATTTCGACATGTGATACTGCACCAATTTGTAATCATATAAAAAATAAAATTAAACTTCTACCTCACATTATAGAGAAAAATCAATTCTGAGTAGATTAAAGTTCTAAGTAAGAAAGACAAATCTACTTAATTTTTAGAAGACAATGTAGAATATTTTATGATTCTGAGAAAAGATTAGCTGTAAGAGAAAAAATTATATTATAGAAAATTCACTTTAAATCACACTGCAGAGACAACTTTGTGCCACACATATAAGTGACAAATGATTACCATCCAAAATTTTTTAAAGCTCTTATGAAAAAGCTAATAGCATAACAGAACAAGTGGACAAAAGAAACAGAAGTTTCACAGAGGACCAATTACAAATGGTTCATAAATGTGAAAAGATATTCACCTTTATTTATAATAAGGAAAAAAGCAAATTAAAATCACTGTATGATACCATTATATAGTCATTTAGCAACAATTTTAAAAGTCTGAAAATTTCAAGGGATGGCCAGCGAGTGGAAGAAAGAAACTTTCATGAATTGCTTGTGGGTGTGGTAAATGAGTACAATCATTTTGAAAATAATTTTTTATGATTTGGTAAAGTTGAATATATGCACGCCATATGAGCCAGTAATTCCACTCCTACATATATATCCTAAAGTATCTCTAGGACCTTACATACCCAGGGCTCAGCACAAAAAATGTTGAGAGCTATGTTATTAATACTAGCAAAACTGTAAGCAACTCAAATTTCCACACAGCAGTGGACCAGATAAGTATTTGTGTTGCCACAAAATGTAATAGCAGTCATTGACTGGAATAAATCATCCTATATGAAATTCACAAACAAGTTCCTAAATGACAAAATTAGGTCATATCTGTGTAGCATCAGCTCATTTTTCCAAAGTTCAAAACAAATAAAATTAATAATCAATTGTTTAGGATTTTACTTATAGATGTTAAGCACTAAGATAAGCGGGAATGACTGACACTGAGTTCCAGTTAAGGGTTAAGGTGCAAGGAGTGTGAGAGAAAAGGAGAAAGATGAGATTTGGAATGGGTACAGAGAGTACTTCCAATATCCTGCTAATGTTCTGTATCTTAAACATGGAAATGGGCATAGTGGTTTATTTTGTTACTCTTCCTAAACCTTTGTCTGTGTGTATATATGTACATAGGTACACATGAAAATAGTATACATATGCATATACATGTTTTATACAATCTTTAATATTAAATATTATTTATATAAAACATCTATTCATGTTTTTATATAGTATATGTTTCCATACAGTCTTATACATCTATGACATATTGTGCAATTTAAAAAACTTTTTAAACGTGCTACATTATATTGCAACTTTTGAATGTTCTTTGTCCAAGTATATAAAAGACTTCCCAATAATCCAGCATTATCAAAGTATTTTTAATGCTAGTATGTGTCATTGCTTATTATAGATGTTTATTGACTTCAAAAATCAATCTACACATTTCAGTTTATGCCTTACTCATGTTCCAATGTCAGATACTCTACTTTTTTTTTTCTGAGGCAGTTACTAGAATAGAATCTTGAAGACAGTAATTTTTTTCCTTCACCATGTAAGAATAATGCCCAAACCCTTGGTCTCCTATATTGTTAGTCTGGTAAATTTTGCAAGCACTTCATCTCTGAAAACTACTACTAGACACTATTATTTTCCCCTCATGATTCCTACTTACTTTATTTCTTTTCAGCTACAGCCAGAAGCTTCAAGTATCAACTGGACATTTTTAATGAGTATAGAAAAAAAATTTAAAAATCATATTCCAAATATATTGATATTGCAACTCTTAGCTCTCACAAGCATCAGCTATGTGAGGTAAGTACAGCAAAATCTGAATGAAGATAAAGACAGCCATATTGCCTAACCCTTAATTTACTATTTCAAGTCAATGTAGCTGGCCACAATATTGGATTAGGAATTCAACATTAATAGAAATAGTCATGGAGAAATCACAGAATACCAATTATTTGCCAATATCATAATCAATATGAATTTATTTAGCTGCTACTATGAAATAGTGTTAGGCATAAAAGAGCAAATATCCACTCCTTAAGGTTTTAATTGTAATCAAAACCATAACTACTTAAGGATAAAAGAACTGCTTCAGTCCAGCGAAAATTTATCGGTATAATAATTAGATGTAAGATTTCAGTTGAATGTAATAATTCCATCTGCTAACTGATATTAAAATAAACACCCTAGATTGACTTGAAATAATATTACTACCATCATCTCCCCCTTACCCTTCAGAAAGAGAAGTACAGACCCTGTAATCAGAATTTCAATAAATTTCAAATAAATTTGTTCTGCCTCTTTCTGGGCTTCTTTGACACTTGACAAACTGCATGCATGTCCTAGTTTAATTTTAGATATTTCACAGCTTTTGTTATGCTTAAAGTCAAAAAACATCTCTTTAGACCTGGTTTCTCTTTTATGTAATATTAAATGGATGAAAGAACAGGAAAAACTTTGTAAGGGCAGATAGCCAAAGAATGTGAGATCTCAGTAGGCATTTCTGATTTCAGACCTTGGTAGACTCAGGACTATAGTGTTTCTCACCCACCACAATCTCAAGAGCAATTTTGTTGTCTTCTCCCTTTTTGTTGAAGAATGAAAGGAGAAACTTATCAAAGTGATGTTTGTCAGTTACAAGCCAATAAGAAAGTAGAATTTAGTTTTCCAGTTTGTTTTATTTGGGAGGAATGGGGAGTGTAGAATGTAATAAATCTGTTGATAAAGATATGAACTGTTTGCCTTTTTATTTCCTGGAGGTGGAACTATGCAATTTTGAAGAATCCAATGACATCTGCAGTTAATAATTATTGAAAATATGCTGTCATGAGAAAGTCTGTATCTTTTTAAAATCCAAGTTAGTACTAAGCAGGAAATTAATATGCTTTAACTTATGTTTTCCTTTTATGTCAATTTGAATGATCATATTTAAGGTATTAATGGAATCTGCCATCTACTGATAAGCTATTAAGAAAATAGAATTCAGAATAAATTAACTTATTGCAGTCAGGGGCAGTATATTCAGCTTCACAGCTCTTAAAACTGAATTACTAAAAATGGAGTATGAACTCAAACTCTGTTTATGGTTCTGTTAAATGACCTTGGTTACATTATACTGAACGCATTTTTTCCTCTATCAACATATCAAACCCTTTAAAGGAATAATTAATAGAATTGTAGATACAGTGCCACTTTATACATAGCTTCAAAAATCAGAGTATCTCATTTGCTTTCACGGAGAAGATATCACTGAGTTGTATCAAAAAAATGCATAAAAGCTTAGCATACAGAGAAAAAGCTGAAGGACATTGCAAACAGAAGCATACTCCAAGAGGTAAAGTTTTGAGACAGAAAATGGCATATGAAGGAAAAGTCTCAACATACAATATGATTGAATGACTTTTTAACATTCCACTGATTGCTGACTTCTCTGTCTTTATGTCAAGCAAAAACTCAATGAATCAGAAACACTATTCAGACACCATCTTTTGTTTTGTTTTGTTTTGTTTTTGAGACAGAGTCACTCTGTCGCCCAGGCTGGAGTGCAGTGGCACAATCTCAGCTCACTGCAAGCTCCGCCTCCCAGTTTCAAGCCATTCTCCTGCCTCAGTCTCCCAAGGGACTACAGGCGCCCGCCACCACACCCGGCTAATTTCTTGTATTTTTAGTAGAGACAGGGTTTCACCATGTTAGTCAGGATCAGACACTATCTTAATCTCTTTGAGTCATTATTCTCTATGCACAAGGTAGAGATGATCAAATTGTGTGTTATCAGTGCTATCATGATGATAATAGAAATTAAGTATACAAACATGAGATAAAAATGTTTTAAAAAGTATAATCTAACTTCACATTAGTTCCAGATATTTTTTTAAAAAAGACATTTATTCAGTGTCACGATCAGACTATTACATTTAGCAATCAACAGCATGGGTGCAAAAAACAAACTACATTAAAACCCTTTGTTGGAATGCTTTACACTTTGCACAGAACAGAAACTAAAATAACCTGTTATACAATTAGTCACAAATACAGTCCTATTTTTGCCCATACACATGAGCATTTGTCTAAAACATGTCTTCTTTGTAGCAGCTAGGCCCTGCCACCACTGTGCTTGACTGAGTTCACAAATGTGTTATAACCTGAAGCTTGCCTGTCACTTCTCCGGCTCTCCTCTCCAGCTAAGCTTTGTTCCCTAATTAAAATCTTCTGCCACTGCCATAGCTACTGCTGCTACTGGAACCGCCATAGCCACCTTGGTTTTGTGATTTGGCAAAGTATTGGCCTCCACACCCACAGGGGCCAGAGCTTCCGCCTCCAAAGTTTCCTCCCTTCATGGGTCCAAAATTTGAAGACTGATTGTTGTAACTGCCAAAATCATTGTAGCTTCCACCACCTCCAAAATTGCTTCCATCATTACCAAATCTGTTATAGCCATCCCCACGGCCACCATATCCACCACCACCACGGCTGCCACAAAAGCCACCATGACCACTGACACTTCCTCCATGAACAAAGTTGTCATTTCCACCGAAACCACCCCATGACCACCACCAAAGTTTCCAGAACCATTTCAACCTCTTTGGCTGGATGAAGCACTAGCCATCTCTTGCTTTGACAGGGCTTTCCTAGCTTCACAGTTGTGGCCATTCACAGTGTGGTATTTCTGAATGACAATCTTATCCACGGAGTCATGGTCATCAAAGGTTACAAAGGCAAAGCCCCTTTTCTTGCCACTGCCTCGGTCAGTCACGATTTCAATCACTTCAATTTTCCCATACTGTTCAAAGTAATCTCTTACGTGATGTTCTTCAGTGTCTTCTTTAATGCCACCAACAAATAGCTTTTTCACAGATAAGTGGGCACCTGGTCTTTGAGAATCTTTCCTTAGACAGCTCTCTTTGGTTTTACAACTCTTCCATCCACCTTGCATGGCCTTGCATTCATGGCTTTATCCACCTCCTCCACAGTGGCATATGTGACGAACCCAAAGCCCCTGGAGCACTTTGTGTTTGGATCTCTCATTACCGCACAGTCTGTGAGCGTTCCCCTTTGCTCAAAATGGCTCCTTAGGCTCTCATCAGTTGTTTCGAAGCTCAACCCTCCAATGAAGAGCTTCCTCAGCTGTTCGGGTTCTTTAGGAGACTCTGACTTAGACATAACAGCAGGGAGAAGAGAGACTTTAATGATGCTTCTTTGGCGGCATCCAAGGGCTAATTTAGGAGTTACTGGCAGTTATTGTTGAATTTGTCAAAAAGATTGTGATTAGGTTTTCAAATACAGGTATCTATTTTGAGAATGTTGACCCAATGCCGGATTGATAATAGATTTAATAGATTTAATTTGTAATGAATTCTAGACTCTTTAAATTCCAAGATTATCAGATTCTCAGGTTTGTTTCAAATAACTTACTGCTTAACCATGATCTTCCACCTGCTCTAAGGACAATACAAATTTTTAAATCACATTAAATACTCCATTAGAACTACCTTGTATCTCGCTTCTCAAAATAATTACTTATTCTGACAGGTACTGATAACCAAAATGAGTGACTGAGGCAAATATCTCAATCAATCAAGATTTATGAAGCCAGCTTTAGGACACTGATATGTTAATAGTTTGGATACTTGTCCCCCCAGATCTCATGTTGAAATGCAATCCCCAGTGTTGGAGGTGGGGCCTGCTGGGAGTCATTTAGGTCATTGGGGTAGATTCTTCATGGCTTGGTGCCTTTCTCACAAAAGTGAGTGAATTGTCCTGAGATTTTGCTGTTTAAAAGTGTGTGGTATCTTCTCGCTTGCTCTCTTTCTTGCTCCCACTCTCACCATGAGGTATGTTGGGTCCCCCTTTGCCTTCTACCATGATTGTAAGCCTCCTGAGGCTTCCTCACCAAAAGTAGATGCCAGCGTCAGGCTTCTTGTGTAATCATCACTATCGTGAGCTAATTTAATGTTTTTTCTTTATAAATTACCCAGTCTCTGATATTTCTTTATAATAATGCAAGAATGGTGCAACAAGGTGTGGTCAGGAAAAACACACGTGACAAACATCTGAAGACGTTTTTAGGAGGTTTACTATTTATACATTTCCTTAAACGGGGGAAGGCATGTAGGAAGAAGGGCAGGTAGGCAGTATGGCAAATGGTTACATTATTGTGAGACTTTAGTTAGTGCCCAGTAAATCTACATTTTACTTAAGATAAGGGGAATGTTTGAAAAAAAAAATAGAGTAAAGGAAGAATCAATTATGCAAACATCTCTGGGGAGGTGGGGGAAAGATCAATCTCCTCTTGTCTTTGTTCTTCATCTGGGAACATAAATTTGTAATCTACATCAGTGTGGAATCTGTGGACTTGAAACAGACTTTAGTTTTAGACCTGAGACCTTTTACCTTTCTGTGGAGATCTGGCTAATGCATTATGTTAGTAGCAGTTATTCACTTGGAAGAAGGTGTTGCATGACTCAGCTTCCAGGCTTAACTTTCATTTTGGCATAAGGAGTTTGGGGGTCTTGAGATTTTTAAAAAATTTTCCTTCATGACACTATAAACTACTAGTAATAACCATTTGCAGAGTATTGCTTTGTACCAATACTACTCTATATACTTTTTGTGAATTAACTTGAAACCTTACAACAACCCAACAAGGGTTATTTTTATTTTACAGATGAGGATATTCAAACTCAGAAGAGGTATGTCATTTGGCAAGGTCACAAGATGTGGTAGAGATTTTTATTCCACACTTATTCCATGCTTATTCCAAGCATGTTTGGCTATGATGTCCATAACTTTCCTCTGGTCCACACCGCAGTGGTTATAGTGAAGGGTTAGAGAAGAATCCTGAGAAGCAGAAGGAAACTGTGGTTCTAGAATATGCACAAAGAAAACTATGCCTGGTGGTTCATGTCATCATTTTTTGCAAGACTCCTGGACTAATGTTCAAAATCTTGATTCTCTTTCTTGTTTTGTATTTGGATAGTTCTGTCAGGGAGTAGATTAGGTGGACTTGTATTTGTTTCTTGCCCACAGAGCAGACTTCTATGTGCTCTGACTTGCTGCTATGAGACCAGGTCCATTTGATCTGTTTATCACTCCCCAGATCATCATATGTTTCCCCATGAGACTACTGAGAGCAAAAGGCATGACCCAGTCACCTGTCACTATCAGTCTTAAGGCAGAGGATAAAATATTTCCACAGGGATACCATACACTCAGCTAAAGATAAGGCCCCAGATGTGGGCTTGTGGACTTAGAATTGGTATAGCCACATAAGCCTTTGTCTCGGTCTTTATGGGAAATCTAGTACAAATGAACTGTCTTATAACTTTGATATTCCAGCAGAGGAAACATTGCTCAATCCTGCTATTGCAGAAGCTCCATCTCTCTATCTCTCACATCCCACCTGTTTCTGGAAATCTCTAACAGGAGATTTCAGGATAATTCTCAAATAAGGAATCATAATAACAGAGTGGGGTCATCCATCATTCCTCTTTTTCTCTTGTAGTTTATTTGCCCCAAAATTCTCAGGTACTGCTGAGATTGTTGTTTGCCTCTCAAAGTCACATGTCATGCTGTGTCACACTGTTCTAAGACTGATCTTTGAATACAGAGAACATCTGTTTTCTGCCCTCATCATCTGGTGACCATTCCCTCAAATAATCCTATCTGCCACCCGCTACCTTGATGTCCCAAATGGAGGTATGCTTGCACTCCAAATTTTCACAGAAAATTTAATGTAGTACTCACTCTTGCTATTACTACTTGCTCCAATAACACATTGATATAAATGAGAGTGGGCTAGCATACCAAAGATAAACATTGATCCAGGGACCCTCTCAAAGTTTTCCACCCAGACCTTCCTCTTGTTCTTCTGGTCATTCATGCCTTCCCTCCAGTTATGTAATGAATCTTTTTTGGTTTAGTTTGAAGCTCTCCAGTGTGGAGAAAATACCTAAGTCTTCTTTTCTTTAATTCAGAAACATTAACAATAGTTGCATTTATTGAAAACTAGCCAGAGCTGGTACCATTTGGTTCCTCCTACAATTTCAGACTTCTTTTCTATAATATGTACCTGTCTTTTTAGCCTACAAGATGTGCTTCGAACACTGACTTTCAAAACCCTGTGGTAGGTTGAAAAATGGCCCCCTAAAGATGTCATTGTCCGAATCCCTAGAACCAGTAAGTACATCACCTTATATTGTAAAAAGGACTTTGCAGAAATGATGAAATTAAAAATCTTGAGATGAGAATTTTATCCCCGATTATCCTGAGTGGGCCAGATATCATCACAATGTTGTTATAGAAAAGATGCAGGAGGAGTCAGAGTTAGACAGAAGGCAATGTGACAGAACAAAGGGACAGAAAGAAAGATGTGAAGAAGCTAAGCATTGGAGATGCAGGGAGATGCAGGAAGGGAGCCATAAGGCAAGGAATGCAGATAGCCTTCGGAAGCTGGAAAGGTCAAAGAAACACATTTTCCCCTAGGGTCTCCAGAACAAACCAGCCTATGGACACTGACTTTAGCTCAGTGAAACTGATTTTTGTCTCCTGGTCTCCCAAACAGTAAGATAATAAAGTTATATTGTTTTTAGGTACTAAATTTGTGGTAATTTGTTCCAGCAGCATTAGGAAACTAATACACTGCCCCCATCTTCAATCAAACTGCTCCTTCTTTGTTCCAGAAATTCCAAAGCCACTACCAACTCTCAGGCACTGCTTAGCTCTTTGCATAAATAATTATAATGCATAAGTTTACAACTACAAAAAGGTGTAGCATTTTTAATACAATGAGAAAATAAAGTTTAATCAGGAAACTTAACCTCAAGATCACACAAGAGGTGTTACAACTGGACTCTATTGCCTGATCCATCTAATTATTCACAGCCTATGTTTTTAATCACCATATGAACTGAATGCATCTTCTTTCTTCTTTCCATACACCATTAATGAAGTCTATGTTTGGTTTTTAACCACATTTTAAAATTTAAAATTTACACAGAGGGGATTCTGGATCCCAGGCAGATTTCCTACTAAATATCTCTCATTAAGTGTGTCCAGCTTCCTGCTTGCCTTGGGCCTCACCCCTGAGGTGATGCAGTGAAAGTCACATCTATTGTCTCACACACTGGGACACACACTCCCTGGGGTAAGGACAGGAAAAGATGATTCCTTCTGCTTGTAAAGGAGAAGGAAGAAGTTGTCCCACTACCCTCCTAAAAGGGTCTTCATGGAAACACAATGAGCTAGAGCCCTAACTCCAACCCTTCGGGGTATAAATACCTTTCCCCTGGAACCTAAGAGCCCTCTGGTCTTCACTTTGTGTGCCCTACTGATGTCTTTAGGTTCTGTGGGCTTCATCTCTTTTGATATGTAAATAGTTAGGAAGATGGCATTCCACTCTCCCCAGCACCTTAGGGCTTAACCTAGGGACCAAGTCCTGGATGTAACCTTTGGGCTTTCCTGGGGGAGATTAGAGATATTTTATTATTCTTTTGGATCCAGCCACTAACTAGAAAAATGACTACAGATTTAATTCTCATGGTCTGAGAAAAGAAAAAGACTTTTCACAAGAACACTGAGGAATCCAAGGAAGTTTTGTTTCCTATAGCCTAAAACATACATCCCGGAGTCAAGGATAAGAAGTTGGTAATGGCATTTACAGAGTTTCCAGAATGGTTTGCATTTGTTTATTGCTGTACAATTTAAAAATTGTTTTTCCATCTTATCTTTTGAATTCTGAGCTTATAACATTGGGGTTACGTAGAGACTATTATACTCACTTTTCAGGGTTGGAAACAGAGTCTGTAATTGTTTCCTGCCTACAGTTACCCAGCTGCTTAGGACAAGTCTGCACTTGCTCCCAGGTGTCAGGCTACCAATCTAGGCCCCTTCCCTCTGCTGCAGGCAATAAACTAGGGCTCAGGAGTCCAGGAACATGTGCTGAATCAGAAACGTGCACACACACACACAGACGCGCACGCACACACACACACACACACACACACACACAACCTTGCTCTCCCCTCCTCCACCAACTTGTCTCCTTTTTGGATTTGGAAGGTGTTCTTTCCCAGATGGCTCAGATCTTTCCCTAACATGAGATGACAGCCTTTGTTCCTAATGTGGAGGCTAGGTACCCTCCTGCCATTCTGGGGCAATTTGAATTCAAATTTATAGGCTTAGAAAACATTTAAACCATTATCACACCTGTGAAGAACTGGATCTGCATTCAATTCAGTAATTATTACCTCTCCATTAAGATTGGAAAATGAAACGTTTCTCAACTAGACTTTTACAAAAGTGAAGTACTCAGGCACTCACTTTTTCTGCTTTTTTTTTTCCATTGCACAAATTGTTTGAGTTCTAAAGAAGAATCCACTTTACTATAAGGTGGCTCCCAGCTTTATTAAGAAAAAAATGTGTAATTGAAAAATCATTAACAGCTTAATTTGAATAAGAGCTCTTTTAAAAATATCTATTAAAATTTGAAAAAACTTAAAGATGTAAAATTGAATAATAGGTTGGTTATAGTGAAACTAGATGGATATTTTATGTAAAACATGTATTTTAAAGGTGGGGATCTGCCTTTGAAAAGGCATCAAATATGCCTTCTTGAACAAGAGAGAAACAAGAGAAGTGCTGCCTAGTGGCAGCTGTCCAGTGGGCCTGAGCCATGGTCTGTTATAAAGTCCTACCATCTTGAGTACTCAAGAAAAACAAACGATTGAGAAATATGAAACAAAACAAGGCATATTTTCAGAAAGGTTTTATTTTCAGGGTTTTCTTTTGTTAAAATACATCAATAAATAAATTTTATTATTCCAAATCATAGAGGAACATTACATAATTAATACAAAACAAAGCATCATGCCTCACAAGGAAGACATAAAATATCCAAAGGATAATTAGAACATTGTAGTTTTTAAGGCTTCAGCATCAGAAATGTTGAAAGTTTTGATAAATAGCAACTGACATTCTTCTAAACAGTTACAAAAGTAGATGGGACATACATGCCTTTATCTTAACAGTGATCTGACTATTAGCTTGGATCCCCACTATTTATTTTTAGCTGCTATCACAATGTCTGGCATGATGTGATCTCTTCCCCAACATTTAATGAATGGAGAACATGTAAAATCCATCATCTTCAAGTTAGATGACAGTAAGGACTGAACTTTGGTTTAACACAAAAATACCTTTCAAAATAACAGTACAGTGAATTACCAAACACATTCATATCTTTCAATATCAGAAAGAACCTTAATAGACAAGCTTTGAAAAATACGTACATACATATATAAACAATTAGAAGTACCTTCATAAGAAACAGTTAAACACATTAAACACAGTCCAAGTGTGCCCAGGAGCTAATTATTTTTCTTCTTTCACTTTGATTCCTCTAAGAATAGACCTCTTTTAGAAATTGTAGTGGATATGCTTCCTCCTTCCCTCTAGATCAGTTGGTGTTGCCACTGTGAGGAAAAAATGCTGTTAGTAGGTACTCAAGAAACTGACCCCACAGACCCTTTTTCCTGCCTTAGATCCTTACCTTCTAGGGTTTTCAAACGTGATTGTTCCTCCTAGCCCACACTAAGTGGTTATTACTTGTACGAGAGTTGTTCTGTGTAGCAAAATAAAGCCCCAGGCTCCTGGATGCTATTTAACTAGAAATAGTGGACCTGTGGTCACAACTGTATTATTTGCTTCAAAAAGTGAAACAAGGGTTATAAATAGGTTAAAAATCTACGTGCATGACCTCACGTAAGGTTCACAGCAAACCTTTTGAAGTAGCTATTATTGTTTTCAGATTTTGTTAAGACTGAGGATACTGACAGGTAGAGCCTAGACATGAACAACTTATGAGGGTCTGACTGCAAAATCTCTACTTTTCACCAGGGAGAGTTAAGAGTTCCACTATGCCCCACATCAGGGGGGTTCACTTTTCAGGTCTGATGCCCATGAGGGAGTGAGATAAACATCCTGAAATAGGTAGGAGGCATTTTAGCATCATTAGCCAAATTCACATAATCTTATAGAAACACACATTTACCATCACTTATTTCAATAGGGGTTAGGTCTGGGAACCGAGGACACTGAAATACTGATATATCCTCTGGCACCAGAGCAGATTAATAACCTTAACGGCAACTTTAATTGTGAAAATAATAATCACAATTTCTAGTCCTTCAGCTAACCCCTGGGTTTCCCTTATTTTATTTTTAGGGGGCTGATGCCAGTATTTCTGACCAATGGCCCCAGTCGCCTGTTTATATGGAAAACATAACTCACCTGTTCAGCATCTTTTCGATGATTTTCTGAACCATGGGTAACGCGGGGTTGAAACACACTTTCTGCCCATTCTTGAGTGTAGCTCTGCAGAGGGAAGGGAATCCCGTGAGGCAGGAGGTCGGGTTCCAGGTAGCGTTGGGGCAGCGGGAGGGTCTGGGATCCGGGCAGTGGCAGCGGCAGCCCGGGGAGGGACTTACATGACTTCGGTTTGGGTGCAGTGGGGTCCAGGGGACTTCACGTTCACACTTCAGATATTCTTGGGGTGAATTCTCTGCAGGGTCTGCAAGCACTGGCAGCGCAGTTCATTGGCCACCGATACTCCTAGGGAAGAAGAGACTCGCTGGGTCAGCGGGACTGTTGGCGCGGGGCGCCAACCCAGCTGTGTCCCGCTCCGGGGACCCCAGGGCGCCGGGACCCACCTGCCGCTCGCCGGTCGGCGGCCACCAGAAGCAGGAGCAGCAGCGCCGCCTGCAGTAGCCGGGGAGCGCGGGGGGCAGCTGGGGGCGCGGCGCAGGCCATCGGGCTCAGAAGGTGGGTCGGGCGGCGGTGCAAGGAGCGGGAGAGCTGGCAGGGACGTGCCTGCAGCCCAGGTTCTGTGGCTCCCCAAGATCGGTGAACCCTTTTTTTGCATGTTTGGGGCTGAAAAGTCTGGAACCCCCTGGCCAGGGAAATTCTCTGAGCTCCAGGTCGATCCCGAGTACTGAAGAAAAGGGCTGGCCCCGCCCCCGGGGGTGGGGGTGGGTGGTGGGCTGTGGCTGGTTACCCACTGGTGCAGCCTCCCCGGCTCGCCTTCCAGAGTAACTCCCGTGGACTGTGGGATATTCGCTTTCTGCCCCAAATCCCTGGAAGGGCATTGAGTCCACCTCGCTGGAAATACCGCCTGCGGGGAAGGACCTTGGGCATGGGGCGATCCCAGTGCGTGGGACGGGGAGGAGAGTTAAGAGCTGGGACGGATCCCTGAGAACCACAACAAGGGAGGCGCGAACTCTTTAGAAGAGAGTGATAACTACTTAGTTAATAGAGTTGGGATGGGGGATTTAAGAGGAATTAAGGAGGGCTAGGAAGGCTAGATTTTGCTTAGCTGGCTATCTTCTAGATATCATATTCTGTCTCTGATTAACCTCTCTCTGTCTCTTCTGTCTCTGCTTTTCGGTTTGGCATATTTCACATATATCTGAAATCAATGCTCCCTGTAAAAATACAGCAGCCATCAGGTCAGATTCCAGAGAAGAATGTTCTGCTTGTTCCTTGTGTTGCATATTCTCTAATCACACATAGAATATCTTGTTTACGTTTTCCATTTGGTGGCAACACCAATGTCAAAAGTTGAATCCAGTGTTAGTTTCAGTGGAAGCCCAGGCTGTAACATGACCTCTTTTTTTCCTGTCCTGCATAACTTCCTTCTTCCTTCTGAAATATTGGGACTTCCGAAATTCCCTAGAGATCTCCTTCTCCCCGTAGGAGAGGTTCAGATTTGACATATGACATAATGAGATTGGCTATCACTCTGAAGCTGGGCACTGGCTGTCACTCCCATATGTCACAGATTTGATCTATGACATGAGGGACTTGCTGGGTCCAGCAGCCTCATGGCCTATTTCTGGTTCTCTGTCTTTCCACGGCACAGCACATGACCCTGGGGAGTGGGTACCTGGTGTGCAAGCACTCTTCCCGCTGAAGCAGCAGATATCCATTCAGATGAAATAGGAACACCAGGTCCCACATAGAGTCACATTTCATTTACTATCAGACTTTCTGGTATTTGATGCTGGACCTGCTTTTTCTGGAAACATAGGCATTGTGGCTTTGTGATCGTGAATTTCAGCCTTTTAACCTGATGCCTCTGTCACTTTTTCTACAGTTTTAGAGAATTTATTTTGATTCATCATTAGGTTTTAGAGGGTTTTAGTGTGAATCTCCAAGTCAGTTTCAGACCTTTCTGAGACATGGAGTAAAACAGAGAGAAGAGAGGAGAAAGGAATGGCCTCTGCCTAGAGTGCAGAGCTCTTACACAGCCCAGTTCAAGGCATAAGAGCCCTTGCCCCTAGCGAAACACAGGGCAATACAACCTGGCTGCCTGCATTTAGTTGCAGAGCATCACCTGCAGATTGTTTAACCTCTTTGTGCTAAGCCCAAGGTAGTTATGAGAAATGAGTCAACATTTGTAAGAGCCATCATGGATTAAGTGCCTTATAAACATTTTTTAAATAAATAAAATTGAAATAGCTCTTCCCAATGTTGCCTAAACAGAAAATCAACCTGCTATGAATTCTTCTGTAAAGAAATAAAGGATCTAATAAAAAGGTTCACTCCCTAATTTTTTTTTTACATTGAACATTTTCTGTATCCCTACTGCCACCCAAATGTACTTAACTATACACAACACCATATAGAGCAGTGTGAGTCCTTAAGAAATCAAAGCAGGGACTAGAATGAAGACTGTTCATATAAATGCAATCTCAGTGTCCAAAATGTCCTCGTAGCTACTGGTGCTCGCAGGTACATGTGCTGTCATTACAGTAATCTTGGTCAAGGGATGGAAAGGTGTGCTAGAATGTTGTGTTGCTTTAAAACAGATCCTATCGTTAGTATTTCTGCTCCAATCTTTTTCAATTATTTCCTTTCTCACATTTTCCTGATTACTTAAATTCCATGGCAGAAAGGATACAAGAAAAGCCTTGGCCCAATGGAGGACAAAATACACAGTGCCCCAAGTGTCTTCATCCATTTCAAGCTATAATAAACGATGCAAACTTCTAAATTAAAAAAAAGCAAAACACACACATACACACACACACACACAAACCTGAGGCTGCTCTGCCTATGGAACAGCCGTTCTTTTGTTTCTTTATTTCTCTAATAAACTTGCTTTCACTTAAAAGATAAATTACAAAATAAACTCAGGAATTTACAAAAAATTAACATGAAATTAAATTTTCTATATCTGACTTTCAGAAAGGAAAATACATCTGTACTTTACTAGGGGATGCACTTAGATGGGAGGGGGGTCATTTTTTACTGTTGAGACAGATCCTTAATTTATTTTGCAGCCCCAGTTTCAAACACTTTATCTGTAAAAAGAAGTTTAAATACAAAGTCTCCATCTTATTTATTGGAAAAGATGTACAAAATCAATGACTATGTTAAAAAATACTTGAGCATGAGCCTAAGAGAAAAACAAAGAGAATTAAAGGGAAATTCAAATTTGTATTAGGGGGTAGGAAATGACATATAACCTAAAGGTTATAAAGTATGTGACTAGCTCATGAATGATTGAAAGGCTGTGTGATTACCCCTTTTATTATTACTCTTTTTGGGGGATTTGATGATAAACTGGCCTAGAAATATGAAAGTTATTCTTTAAAATTTGAAAAATGTAAATGTATTTTTTTGTTTTCTAATGGTAGTTGTAATACATGTTCATTTGGTAAAGTTTACCATAGTCAGCAAGGCATGAAGAGTTTTTTTTCTCTCTAATCTCTCTTCACGTTTCTCTATGAAACCTACTTTAATGGGTTGCTGAAAATTTGCTTGTTTTTCTTCAATAAACATAGGAGTTAATAGCACATCATAGGTTTACATACTCCCATTCTGGATTATGTACTCTGCAGGAAAGCTGTAAAATCTCATTCCTGTTTGTCTCCAATGAGTCTGGTTCATACTAAGCACTCTACAAATATTTGCTGAAATAATGCATAAATAAATGGCTTTGGGACACTGTTTTAGAATCAAAGTGTCCTGAAGTGAGTACATATGGAAATTGCCCTTGAAGGGACAGCAGCATTTCCTTAGTTTTTGTTGCCTATTTCACCTCTCAGTACTGAATAAAACCTCTCAGTAGACCTAAGATGATATAGCTGGACCAGAGCCAGAGTTTAAATTTTAGAGTAAGAGCTAAGGAAAAGTATCTTACCTGGGACAGCTCATTTCAGAATATGAACCTTGGCTTAGATATCTTTGAAGCTAATTTCTGCCAAGTCCAAAGAACACACATGGGACCTGCAAAGGCATTCAAAGCCAGAGGACCCGAGCTGCTTAAGTCTGGAACAGAATAGGAGAAATGTCAGAAATAAAGCAAGGGACATTGTCACAGATGGAGCTGGAGTATCGGTGCTTGGCCTTTATGGATCATCTGTCTCATGGCGGATGGGAGGAGCCAGCTAATTCAAGGTTCATCATCTAGACAGAAAGTGAGTAAATAATAGCTATACTTCCCACACATTTTTAAATTAATCTATGTGTATAAGGCACAGTGATAAGTTTAGTAGAGGAGGTAAAGTTGGATAAAGTCCAACTTCTAATGCAAAATTCTTATTTAGCCTGTCTACTTTCTTTTGCAGTGCTAGATTATTTTTCGGTTTCTGGCATGATAATCTGATGATATGATCGGTCTACAAATACTTAAAATCATTCAGATATCATTGAGAATCATTCAATATATTAGATTTTGTCAGTTTTTGGGGGGGGTAAGGGGGTGGTTATTGGCTTTTAAAAGCATTTTTATACGTTGTTTTGCCTCTCCATTTTCCTAAGATCCTTTCCTGAACTATTCGGAGCTGGTTATTAATTAAATAAATGATACTATATCACATAATGTAAAAAAAAAAATCTGAAATACAGAATTGCCAAAATTGCAAAAGAGTAAGGAAATGAGAAAACTGCTCTTGGAAATAATTACTTAAGAAATTTGTTTTGGAGATTAAAACATCATTATGACTTTGGCATTCTGGAAACAACATTTAGGAAGTTGAGAGATTAATGTATAAACCACAAATGAAAAAATAGCATACATAGCATAAAAACACAGACTTCAGCAAAGTTTGAATAATCATAAAAACTTGATTTAAATATCATGCCATAGTATTTTTCAATGTTCCTTATCCTCTAATTTTTCAGTCGGAAATATTTTTGGTTTAATTTTTTTTTCTTTCTGGACTCTGTCCTTATATTCAGAGGAGACTTCTGAACAATACTGATTTCAGAGGGATGGCTCTGCTGGTGTGTGACTGAGCTAGTTCATTGACTGACGTTTTTGAAGTAGTTAAGGATACCAAAGAAATATGAGATTTAATTATATACTGTGGAAATTATGGTGAAAGTGGAGAAACAAGAACTTGGTTGTGTGTAATATACCATCTGTATGTTGCACATTAGAATAAATATCTATTATCAAATAATATTGAGTGAGCATATATTGTAACATCTGTGTATGATCGGACTATGTGGATGGACAGATGAGGGGAACTCTTAACAGAGTCCCTAATAGTTACAAACATGACTGTAATAAAACGCCAAACAAATCACCTATGAGACAAATGGCATGAGCATGTCATAATGTCTATAAATAACTTGGCAAGATCTGTGAGCCTAGCATGGTCAGGAGTTGGGAAAACAGTATTTTTAATGTTCAACCAACTTTCTGTTGGCTGAATGCCTTATCCTCAACACTAAACTGCATTATTACATTGCGTTGCTAACTACAGTATTATTCCTCTTCATGTAGGAATATTTGACCAACATTCTTAAGCATCTATTCTATTAGGCATTTTTCTGAAATATAGAATGAAGAGATGGAGTAGGCTTGGCCCTTATTTTAAAGGAGAAAGGGAGAGGCCAGAGACCAAATGTCCCAGTTCCTCTGTAACTGATGTCTCCGGAAGATAAGCAGCCCAGACTTGAGATTCTAGATGGATACAACCAGGTGCATGTCCAAGGCACAGAGAGGGGTATTTATAACCCATGGTAACATTAAATGCAGTGCTTTCTTCTCCTGGTTGAGCAGGGCAACAGTCATCTGTAGCTCCAGGCGTCCACACACTATCGTTAGTGTAGATTTCTGCAGGAGCATCTATCCGAGTGAGAGGTCAAATAAGCAGAGGAAAAGGCACGTAAGCCCAATAACAATAATTTTGTGTAGCAGGTAAATCAGTGTGAGAGGAAACTGGTGAGACAGAAAGTATAAAGAGGAGAATCATTAAATAAAACCCATTGTAAGCGAGATTGAGTGCTGAAGGAGGAAGAGAAGAACAGAGGGATGTTACTTTCTGGCTAATAGAAATGGTGAGATTTTTAGGTTTGTAAGGAGAAAAAGAAAGGTAATCAGGAGAAGTGGAATTAGTTAGATGGGTCTCCATTGCCATCAGGGAGGACTGAATCAGACCCATTGTGATTTGGTGTGCCTGCTTCTAAGGAGTTGGCACAGATCTCACCACATCTGAGGGCAGTTTCTGACATGGACATCTTTTGCCTGTAGTTTTTGATGATCTCCTGGTGAAACACAAGCATATCCTCTTTCCCACATTAAGTAGAATCAGAGACCATATTTAAAGGTTTGGGGAAATCCTGTAAGGCAGTAATTACAGCAATTAACTCTGCCTTTTGAGCAGAGGTATAAGAGGTAGAAAGAAGCTTGTCTGTAGGACCTACATAACCAGCATTGCCATTACTGGAGCCATCAGTGAACACTATAACGGCTTCAGGGATGGGCTGATCTATGGTTAATCGAGGGACCAACCAATACATCATTTTTATAAAATCAAACAATTTGTTCTTTGGATAATGATTACGAATAATGCCAATAAAATCAGCCAAGTGAATTTGCCACAGTACGGAATGTTGAAAGGCGGCTTGAACTTCGAGACAATTTAAAGGAACTACTGTTAAATTCTGATCAAATCTGGAAATTTTAAGTATTGTACACCATGCCTGTCCAATTAGAGTGGTCTTTTGGTCCAGATAAACAAAGTTTTTGACACAGAATGAGGAAGAAAACACCACTTCACTAAATCATTATGTTGAAATATTAGTCCTGTAGGGGAGTGTAATGAAGCGAAAACCAGAAGCTGAAAAGGCTGAAAAGGCTGTACTCTAGATAGCTGGGCGGTCTGGATTCTTTCCTCTACGAATTTCAGTTCTAGTGAAGCCTCAGGGGTCAAAGTCTTGAGACCACGGAGATTGGAATCTCCCCACAGTGTAGAAAACAAGTTAGACAGCGCATAGGTCGGAATGCCTAAAGTAGGTGTTAAATAATTAATGTTACCCAAAAGTTTTTGGAAGTCATTTAAAGTTTTTAAAGAATCTCTCCTAATTTGAACTTTTTGAGGTTGAATACGTTGTTTATTGACCACCATTCCTAAATATTGAACAGGAGTGGTCTGTTGAATTTTATCCTGAGGGATGTGTAATCCAGCCTCTCTAACACAGCGGCTCAAAATTTGATAACAATCAATTAACTCTATCAGTGGGGGCAGCAATTAAAATATTATCAATATAGTGAAGACTATAGGCCTGGGGAAATTGGGCTCAAACTGGTGAAAGCACTTGTCCAACATAAAGCTGGCAGATTGTAAAGCTATTCAGCATTCCCTGAGGAAGTACTTTACATTGATAATGAGCTGCAGGCTCCTAATTATTGATAGATGGTACAGTAAAAGCAAATTTTTTGCAAGCCGATTTATGTAAAGCAATATGAAAAAAACAATCTTTAAGATCAATAACTATGAGAGACCAATTTTTAGGTATTAAAGCAGGGGCAGGCGTGCTGGGTTGGATGGCCCCTATAGATTTAATTACAGCATTAATGGCCTTTAAATCGGTTACCATCTGCCACTTGCCTGATTTCTTTTTTACTAGAAACACAGGAGAATTTCAGGGGGAAAGAGAAGGTTCCACATTTTAAAGTTGTAACTGTTCAGAAACTAAGTGAGTTAAAGCCTCCAGATTTTCTTTAGAAAGCGGCCACTGCTGAATCCAAACAGGTGTGTCAGATTTCCATTGTAAAGGGATAGGATCAGGAGGTGTGGCAGCGGCTGCCACTAAAAACGATAACCTAAACCCACCCTGTTTTCTTTTACAGTAACTGGAAGGGATTTAGTAATCCCTTCATGCTTTGGACCGAGACCTAGCCCAGGAACAAACCCCATGTTTTCCATCATATGCTGACTGGGAGCACAAAAGAGTTATGTGGAATATTAATTTCAGCCCCAGTATCAACTAGGCCCTCAAACTTTTTTATTTGAATGTGTATGGTGTAGGCGGGCCATTGTTTAGAAATTACATTAATCCAATAAGCGTCCTTTTCACCATCAGAGCCCATTCTAGGGCCACGTGTCTTATCTCCTTTGTTTAAAACGATATTAGGTAGTAAAAGCAATTGAGCTTGTTTAACAGTAGTAAAAGAAGCAGGAGCTTGGCCTGGGGCATGTAATTTATTGTAAGCTCTCATACACACCTTTGTTACTTGTTTTGTGGTAAGAGCATCAAAGCCTAATTGGGCATAAGTATTAGAGAAACTATTGGAGCCTGTGAGTCGAGCCTGAGTAATTAGAATGCCATTAGTCTGATTTAGCTGAGCCTGCAAATGGGCCTCTTCTGACCACCAGGCTGAGATGGGGTTAGAACAGCTTTTGCTAAAAGGTCTGAGTCTAAAGGAAGTAAAACGACCTCAGTACAAAAAGTTTGTACCATTTTAACATAAGGAGAAGTAGGGCCATACTGAGTACAAGCATCCTTAAATTATTTTAAAAAGGTAAGATCGAGAGGTACATAATGATGCAGACTGGTTGAGGAACTGAAACAACAGTAGGTTGAGGGGCTGCAGTGGATGGGGGAGGGCCTGGAGAATTATAGGTAAATTGTAGTTTGGTCCCGGAGCCATTAGCTGACACAGGAGGTTTGCAGAGAGAATTATCATATCTATGGCCCCGGGCTGTGTGAGTTGTGGCTGCAGGAGCTTCAAGTACCGGCTCTTCATGAAAAGAAAATAAGTAGGGGGTAACGTTAAGCCAAAGTCACCAGAGTTAGACATTGAATTTTCAGCATCGTTAGGTGGGGAAGGAGTAGTTGAAGGGAGAGGTTGATCAGATAATGAAGGCTGTGCAGGAGAGGAAGTTTGAGGAGGCATTAGGATGGGACTTACTAAGGCCCTATCACCCCAAACAGTGACAGGAACATAATTCCCTGTCGAGACCAGTTCTCAGAATGTTGAACCAACATGATCCCATAGTTTTACATATAAAGTTCCTTTTTCAGGAAACCAAGGACTGTATTTTTCCACTGCCCTGAATAGACTGACCATATTTTCCATGGTTACTCGGACCCTTACCCTGTTTTACCTTACCCTGTTTTAACAAGTTTACATCTAACGTTCCTTTTTCAGGAAACCAAGGACAGAATTTTACCCCTGCCCTGAAGAGGGTGACCATATTTTCCATGGGCACTCAAACCCTTTTCTATTATAACTGGAGTGTAATATAGAAGAGATAAGTATAATTTTTATACTCTGTGTGACCCATAGTTAACCTGGACCATACACAGACTACTCACCAGTCATCAGGGAGTTAAACAAGCATCTCTGTGGACCAAACCGATGACATTTCTCCACACCTACCAAAGGGAATCGGGTTCCCATATGCATTTAGGAAAACAGAAAGACCATGTTGGGTGTCAGATATTGGGGGAACCTGCCCCTGATAATTCAACGTGAGTCCTTTTCCATTTTCCCTAAGTGTCAGCCAGTCTGAGAAATGAAGGGAAAGAATACAAAAGAGAGAAATTTTAAAGCTGGGTGTCTGGGGGAGACACCACATGTTGGCAGGTTCTGTGATGTCCCCCAAGCCGCAAAACCAGCAAGTTTTTATTAGTGATTTTCAAAAGGGGAGGGAGTGTAAAATAGGGTGTGGGTCACAGAGATCACATGCTTCACAAGGTAATAAAACATCACAAGGCAAATGGAGGCAGGGCGAGATCACAGGACCAGGGCAAAATTAAAATTGCTAATGAAGTTTTGGGCATGCATTGTCATTGATAACATCTTATCAGGAGACAGGGTTTGAGAGCAGACAACCAGTCTGACCAAAATTTATTAGGCGGGAATTTTCTATGAGAGATTGGGACTTATTTCAGCCCTTATCTACAACTGTAAAAGACGGATGTCCCTAGAGTGGCCATTTTGGAGGCCTACCCCTAGGCACGCATTCTCTTTCTCAGGGCTGTTCCTTGCTGGAAAAAGAATTCAGCGATATTTCTCCTATTTGCTTTTGAAAGAAGAGAAATATGGCGCTGTTCCACCTGGCTCTCAGGCAGCCAGACCTAACGGTTATCTCCCTTGTTCCCTGAACATCACTGTTAACCTGTTCTTAAGGTGCCCAGGTTTCATATTGTTCAAACACACATGCTTTACAAACAATTTGTGCAGTTAACGAAATCATCACAGGGTCCTGAGGTGACGTACATCCTCAGCTTATGAAGATGACGGAATTAAGAGATTAAAGTAAAGACAGGCATAGGAAATTATAAGAGTATTGATTGGGGAAGTAATAAATGTCCATGAAATCTTCACAATTTATGTTCAGAGACTGCAGTAAAGACAGGTGTAAGAAATTATAAAAGTATTAATTTGGGGAACTAATAAATGTCCATGAAATCTTCACAATTTATGTTCTGCCATTGCTTCAGCTGGTCCCTCTGTTCGGGGTCTCTGACTTCCCGCAAGAGTTACACTGGTATTTTGATAGGGGCTGCATTGAATCTTTAGATTTATTTAAGTAGTATGGTCATTTTAACAATATTAAGTCCTCTCATTCATGTGCATGTTTTTCCATTTGTTTGTGTCATCTTCAATATCTTTCATCAGCATTTTGCAGTTTTCGTTGTAGAGATCTTTCACTTCCTTGTTAAATTTATTACAGGTAGTTTAATTTTTTGTAGGTATTGTAAATGGGATTGCCTTCTTGATTTCATTCTTGGTTAGAAAAATATTGGTGTATAGAAAGGCTACTGATTTTTGTATTTGATCTTGTATCTTGAAAGTTTACTGAGTTCATTTATCAAATCTAAGGTTTTGTTGATAGAGTCATTAGGTTTTTCTCCATATAACATATCATTAGCAAAGTGGGACAATTTGCCTTCCTCTTTTCCAATTTGGTTGGCTTTTGTTTCTCTTACCTGATTGCCTCTGGCTAGGACTTGTATTACTATGTTGCAAAGAAGTGGGCATCTTTGTCTTGCTTTAAATCATAGAGAAAAGGCTTTCCACTTTTTCCCATTCAGTATGATGTTAGCTGTAGGTTTACTATATATGTCCTTTATTATTTTGATGTATGTTTCCTGTATTCCTATTTGTTGAGAGTTTTTATTATGACGAGATAGTGCATTTTATCAAATGATTTTTTCTACATTTATTGAGGCATCATATGGTTTTTGTACTTCATACTGTTGATGTAATATATCACATTTATTGATTTGCATATATTGAACCATCCTTGCATCCATGATATGAACGGAACCTGATTATGATGTATTATCTTTTTGATATGATGTTTTATTTGGTTTGCTAGTATTTTGTTGAGGATTTGATGTCTATACTCTTCAGGGATATTGGCCTGTAGTTTTCTTTTGCTGTTGTGTCCTTGTCTAGTTTTGACATTAGGGTAATGCTGGTGGCTTAGAATGAGTTAGGGAGAATGCCCTCCCCTTCACATTTTTGGAATAGTTTCAGGAGAATTGGTGTTAGTTCTTTGTACATTTGGTAGAATTTTTTTTTTTTTTTAGACAGAGTCTCGCTTTGTCACCCAGGCTGGAGTGCAGTGGCATGATCTTGGTTCACTGCAAGCTCCGCCTCCTGGGTTCACACCATTCTCCTGCCTCAGCCTCCTGAGTAGCTGGGACTACAGGTACCCACCACCAGGCCTGGCTAATTTTTTTGTATTTTTAGTAGAGACAAGATTTCACCATGTTAGCCAGTTCTCAATCTCCTGACCTCATGATCTGCCCACCTCAGCCTCCCAAAGTGCTGGGATTATAGGCATGAGCCACCATGCCCAGCTGGTAGAATGTTTTTATGATTTTATCTGATACTGGGCTTTTCTTTGTTGGGAGACTTTTTGTTACAGATTCAATCTAGCTACTCATTATTGGTCTCTTCACATTTTCTATTTCTCCCTAATTCATTCTTTGTACATTGTATATTTTCAAGAATTTTTCCATTTCCTATAGATTTTCCAGTTTGTTAATGTATAGTGGTTCATAACAATCTTTTGTATTTCTGTGGTATCACTTGTAGTGTCTCTTTATTTGCTTATTATTTTGTTTATTCTTATTTTGTCTTCTCTCTTCTTGGATAATCAAGCTAGTGGTTCATCAATTTTGTTGATCTTTTTGAATAACCAACATTTTTGTTGATCCTTTGCACTTTTGTCTCTATTTCATTTAGTTCTTTCCTGATATTTATTATTTACTTTCCTATGTTAATTTTGGGGTTGGTGTATTCTTGCTTCTCTCATTCCTTGAGACATGTTGTTAGATTGTTAGTTTGTAATCTTTCTCCTTTTTCATTTTTTTTTTATTTTAACTTTTATTTTAAGTTCAGAGGTACATGTGCAGGTTTGTTATATAGGTAAACTTGTGTCATGGGGGTTTGTTGTAGAGATTACTTCATCAACCAGATATTAAGCCTAGTACCCATTAGTGACTTTTTCTAATCCTTTTTCTCCTCCCACCCTAACTCCATCTTCCAATAAGCCGTAGTGTGTGTTAGTTCCTTATATGTGTCCATGTATTCACATCATGTAGCTCCCACTTGTAAGTGAGAACATGCAGTTTTTGATTTTCTTTTATACATATACATACATATATATATTTTATTGTACTTTAAGTTCTAGGGTACATGTGCACAACATGCAGGTTTGTTACATATGTATACATGTGCCATGTTGGTGTGCTGCACCCATTAACTCGTCATTTACATTAGGTATATCTCCTAATGCTATCCCTCCCCCCTCCCCACACCCCACAACAGGCCCCAGAGTGTGATGTTCCCCTTCCTGTGTCCAACTGTTCTCATTGTTCAATTCCCACCTATGAGTGAGAACATGCAGTGTTTGGTTTTTTTTGGCCTTGCAATAGTTTGCTGAGAATGATGGTTTCCAGCTTCATCAATTTCCCTACAAAGGACATGAACTCCTCATTTTTTATGGCTGCATAGTATTCCATGGTGTATCTGTGCCATATTTTCTTAATCCAGTCTATCATTGTTGGACATTTGGGTTGGTTCCAAGTCTTTGTATTGTGAATAGTGCCACAATAAACATACATGTGCATGTGTCATTATAGCAGCATGATTTAAAATCCTTTGGGTATATACCCAGTAATGGGATGGTTGGGTCAAATGGTATTTCCAGTTCTAGATCCCTGAGAAATCGCCACACTGACTTCCACAATGGTTGAACTAGTTTACAGTCCCACCAACAGTGTAAAAGTGTTCCTATTTCTCCACATCCTCTCCAGCACCTGTTGTTTCCTGACTTTTTAATGATCGCCATACTAACTGGTGTGAGATGCTATCTCATTGTTGTTTTGATTTGCATTTCTCTGACGGCCAGTGATGATGACCATTTTTTCATGTGTCTCTTAGCTGCATAAATGTCTTCTTTTGAGAAGTGTCTGTTCATATCCTTTGCCCACTTTTTGATGGGGCTGTTTGTTTTTTTCTTGTAAATTTGTTTGAGTTCTTTGTAGATTCTGGATATTAGCCCTTTGTCAGATGAGTAGACTGTAAACATTTTCTCCCATTCTGTATGTTGCCTGTTCACTCTGATGGTAGTTTCTTTTGCTATGCAGAAGCTCTTGAGTTTAATTAGATCCCATTTGTCAATTTTGGCTTTTGTTGCCATTACTTTTGGTGTTTTAGACATGAAGTCCTTGGCCATGCCTATGTCCTGAATGGTACTGCTTAGGTTTTCTTCTAGGGTTTTTATGGTTTTAGGTCTGGCAGAGACACAACAAAAAAAGAGAACTTTAGACCAATATCCCTGATGAACATTGATGCAAAAATCCTCAATAAAATACTGGCAAACCGAATCCAGCAGCACATCAAAAAGCTTATCCACCATGATCAAGTGGGCTTCATCCCTGGGATGCAAGGCTGGTTCAACATATTCAAATCAATAAACGTAATCCATCACATAAACAGAACCAAAGGCAAAAACCACATGATTATCTCAATAGATGCAGAAAAGGCCTTTGACAAAATTCAACAGCCCTTCATGCTAAAAACTCTCAATAAATTAGGTATTGATCGAAGTTCTCAAAATAGTAAGAGCTATTTATGACAAACCCACAGCCAATATCATACTGAATGGGCAAAAACTGGAAGCATTCCCTTTGAAAACTGGCACAAGACACGGATGCCCTCTCTCACCACTCCTATTCAACATAGTGTTGGAAGTTCTGGCCAGGGCAATTAGGCAGGAAAAAGAAATAAAGGGTATCCAATTAGGAAAAGAGGAAGTCAAATTGTCCCTGTTTGCAGATGACATGATTGTATATCTAGAAAACCCCATCATCTCAGCCCAAAATCTCCTTAAGCTGATAAGCAACTTCAGCAAAGTCTCAGGATACAAAATCACTGTGCAAAAATCACAAGCACTCTTATACACCAATAACAGACAAACAGAGAGCCAAATCATGAGTGAACTCCCATTCACAACTGCTTCAAAGAGAATAAAATACCTAGGAATCCAACTTACAAGGGATGTGAAGGACCTCTTCAAGGAGAACTACAAACCACTGCTCAATGAAATAAAAGAGGACACAAACAAATGGAAGAACATTTCATGTTCATGGATAGGAAGAATCAATATCGTGAAAATGGTCATACTGCCCAAGGTAATTTATCGATTCAATGCCATCCCCATCAAGCTACCAATGACTTTCTTCACAGAATTGGAAAAAACTACTTTAAAGTTCATATGGAACCAAAAAAGAGCATGCATTGCCAAGTCAATCCTAAGCCAAAAGAACAAAGCTGGAGGCATCATGCTACCTGACTTCAAACTATACTACAAGGCTACAGTAACCAAAACAGCATGGTACTGGTACCAAAACAGAGATAGAGACCAATGGAACAGAACAGAGCCCCCAGAAATAATACCACACATCTACAACTATCTGATCTTTGACAAACCTGACAAAAACAAAAATGGGGAAAGCATTCCCTATTTAACAAATGGTGCTGGGAAAACTGGCTAGCCATATGTAGAAAGCTGAAACTGGTTCCCTTCCTTACACCTTATACAAAAATTAATTCAAGATGGATTAAAGACTTAAATGTTAGACCTAAAACCATAAAAACCCTAGAAGCGGTTTTTGATTTTCTGTTCCTGCATTGGTTTGCCAAGGATAATGGCCTCCAGTTCCATCCATACTTCTGCAAAGTACGTAAGCTTGTTCTTTATTATGGCTGCATACTGTTCCATAGTGTATATGTACAATATTTTCTTTATCCAGTATACCATTGATGGTCATTTAGGTTGATTCCATGTCTTTGCTATTGTGAATAGCACTGCAATGAACATATGTGTGCATGTGTCTTTTTAATAGAATGATTTATATTCCCTTGAGTATATACCCAGTAATGTGATTGCTGGGTTACATGGCATTTTTTCTAATACTCTGTTGAACAGGTCTAGTGAGAGACGGCATCCTCATCTTGTGCTGATTTAGAAGGGGAATGCTTCCAGCTTTTGCCCATTCAGTGTGATGTTGGCTGCGGGTTTGTCATATATGGCTCTTATTATTTTGAGGTATGCTCCTTCAGTACCTAGTTTATTAAGGGTTTTTAACATAAATGGGTATTGAATTTTATCAAATGTATTTTCTGCATCTATTGAGAAAATCATGTGGTGTTTGTCTTTAGTTGGGTTTACATGATGAATCATATTTACTGATTTGCATATGTTGAACCAACCTTGCATCCCAGGGATAAAGCCTACTTAATTGTGGTGGATAGGCTTTTTGATGTGCTGCTGGATTTGGTTTGCCAGTATTTTGTTGAGAATTTTTGCATTGATGTTCATCAAGGTTACTGACCCGAAATTTTCTTTTTTTGTTTTATCTCTGCCAGGTTTTGGTATCAGAATGATGCCGGTCTCACAGAACAAATTAAAGAGAAGTCTCTCCTCCTCAGTTTTTTGGAATTGTTTCAGTAGGAATGGTACCAGCTCTTATTTGCACATCTGATACAATCAGTTGTGAATCTGTCTGGCTCTGGGCTTTTTTTGGTTGATAGGCTATTTATTACTGCCTCAATTTCAGAGCCTATTAATTGGTCTATTCAGGGATTCAATTTCTTTCTGGTTCATACCAGGGAGGGTGTATGTCCAGGGATTTATCTATTTCTTCTAGATTTTCTAGTTTATGTACATAAAGGTGTTCATAATATTATCTGATGGTTGTTTGTCTTTCTGGGGGCCAGTGGTAAAATCCCCCTTGTTGTTTCTGATTGTGTTTATTTTAATCTTCTCTTCTTTCTTCTTTATTGGTTTAGCTAGTCTTCTATCTATATGATTAATTTTTTCAAAAACCAGTTCCTGAATTTGTTGATATTCTGGATGGTTTTTCATGTCTCAATCCCCTTCAGTTCAGCTCTGATTTTGGTTATTTCTTATCTTTGCCAGCTTTGGGATTGATTTGCTTTTGATTCTCTAGTTCTTTTAGTTGTGATGTTACATTTTTAAATTGACATTTTTCTAACTTTTTGATGTAGACATTTAGTACTATAAATTTCCCTCTTAACACTGCTTTGGCTGTGTCTCAGAAATTTTGGTATGTTGTATCTTTGTTCTTATTAGCTTCAATAAATGTTTCATTTCTGCTTTACTTTTATAACTTACCGGAGAGTCATTCAGGAGCAGATTATTGCATTTTCATGTAAAAGTATAATTTTGAGTGAATTTCTTAGTCTTCCTTTCTAATTTGATTGCACTGTTTATGTGGTTTGGCTATGTTGTCACCGAGTTCTCATCTTGAACTGTAGTCCTTGTAATCCCTGCGTGTCATGGAGGGGCTCAATGGGAGGTAATTGAATCATGGGAGTGGCTTTTCCTATGCTGTTCTTGTAATACTGAATAAACCTCATGACATCTGATGGTTTTATAAAGGGCAGTTCCCCTGTACACAAGCTCTTGCCTGCTTGTAAAATGTGCCTGTGCTCCTCCTTTGCATTCTGCTATGATTGTGAGACCTCCCCAGCCATGTGGAACTGTGAGTCCATTAAACCTCTTTTTCTTTTTAGCCAGTCTTGGGTATGTCTTTTTTTTTTTTTTTTTGAGATGGAGTCTTGCTCTGTCACCCAGGCTTTAGTGCAGTGGCATGATCTTGGCTCAATATAACCTCCACCTCCTGGGTTCAAGCAATTCTCCTGCCTCAGCCTCCTGAGTAGCTGGGATTACAAGCATGCACCACCACGCCTGGAAAATTTTTTTATTTTTAGAAGAGATGGGGTTTTCTCATGTTGGCTAGGCTGGTCTTGAACTCCTGACATCAAGTGATATGCCCACCTTGGCCTCCCAAAGTTCTGGGATTACAAGTGTAAGCCACTGTGTCTGGCCTGGTATGTCTTTATTAGCAGAGTGAGAATAGACTAATACTGTAAATTATAACTCTGAGTGGGGCACTGCTGTAAAGATACCTGAAAATGTGGAAGCAACTTTGGAACTGGGTAACAGGCAGAGGTTGGAACAGTTTTGAGGACTCAGAATAAGACAGGAAAATGTGGGAAAGTTTGGAAATTCCTACAGACTTGGCTCAGAAGACAGGAAGATGTGGCAAAGTTTGGAATTTCCAAGAGACTTGTTCAATGGCTTTGACCAAAATGCTGGCAGTGATATGGACAATAAAGTCCAGGCTGAGGTGGTCTCAGATGGAGATGAGGAACTAAGGAAGTACGGCAAAGGACACTATTGCTGTACAAAGAGACTGGCAACATTTTGCTCCTATCCTAGAGATTTGTGGAGTTTTGAATTTGAGAGAGATTATTTAAGGTATCTAGTAGAAGAAATTTCTAAGTGGCAAAGTGTTCAAGAGGAAGCAAAGCATAAAAGTTTGAAAAATTTGCAGCCTGCCAATGCAATAGAAACGAAAGATCCATTTTCTGAGGAGAAGTTCAAGCCAGCTGCAGAAATTTGCATAAGTAATGATAAGCCAAATGCTAATCACCAAAACAATGGGGAAAGTGTCTCCAGGGCATGGCAGAGACCTTCACAGCAGCTCCTTCCATCACAGGCCTGGAGACCTAGGAGGGGAAAATGGTTTCTTGAGCCAGGTCTGGGCACCCCCCACCCTGTGCTGTGTGAAGCCTAGGGATTTGGTTCCCTGTGACAGCGAATCTAGCTGTGGCTAAAAGGGGCCAAGGTACAGCTTGGACCATGGCTTCAGCGGGTACAAGCCCCAAGCCTTGGCAACTTTCATGTGGTGTTAGGCCTGTGGTGTACAGAAGTCAAGAATTGAGGTTCAGGAACCTCCATCTAGATTTCAGAGGATGTATGGAAATGTCTGGATGTTCAGGCAGAAATTTGCTGCAGGAGCAGGGCCCACATGAAGAACCTGTGCTATGGCAGTATGGAACGGAAGTGTGGGGTTGGAGCAACCACACAGAATCCCCACTGGGGCACTACCTATGGGAGCTGTCAGAAGAAGGCCACTGTCCTCTAGACCCCAGAATGGTAGATCCACTGACAGCTTGTGCTGTGTGCCTGGAAAAGCCACAGAAACTCAACACCAGCCCATGAAATCAGTGGGAGGAGAGCTGTACCCTGCAAAGCCACAGGGTCAGAGCTGTCCAAGGCCATGGGAAGCCACTTCTTGTGTCAGTATGACCTAGATGTAAGACATGGAGTCAAGGAGATTATTTTGGAACTTCAAGGTGTAATGACTGCCCTATTGGATTTCAAACTTGTGTGAGCCTGCAGCTCCTTTATTATGGCCAATTTATCTCATTTCTTGTGATAGTAAATAAGTCTCATGAGATCTGATAGTTTCATAAAGGGAAGTTCACCTGCATACACACTCTTACCTGCTGCCATGTAAGACGTGCCTTTGCTCCTCCTTTGCACTCAATCATGATTGTGAGGCCTCTCCAGCCACGTGGAACTGTGAGTCCATTAAACCTCTTTTTCTTTATAAATTACCCAGTCTTGGGTATGTCTTTATTAGCAGCATGAGAACAGACTAATACAGCAGTGGTCCAAGAGATAGTTTGTTTTGATTCCAGCTCTTTTGCATTTGCTAGGGAGTGATTTACTTCCAATTATGTGATTGATTTTAGAGTACGTGCCATGTATGTGCCATATATGTGATTTTAGATTATGTGCAATAAGAAGAATGCATATTCTGTTATTCTGAGGTGGAGAATTCTGTAGATGTCTACTAGGTCTGTTTGATCCAGTACTGAGTTTAGGTCCTGAATATCTTTGTTAATTTTCTGTCTCTAATACTGTCAGTGCAGTGTTGAAGTCTCACACTGTTATTTTGTGGGAGTCTATGTTTCTTTTTAGATCTCTAAGAATTGCTTTAAGAATCTGGGTCCTCCTGTGTTGGGTGCATATATATTTAGGACAGTTGTATCTTCTTATTGAATTTAACCCTTTACTGTTATGTAATGCACTTCTTTGTCTTTTTTGATCTTTGTTGATCTGTTTTGTCAGAAATTCGGATTTCTATCCCTGCTTTTTTCTGTTTTCTGTTTGCTTGGTAGATTTTTCTCCATTTCTTGATTTTGTGACTATCTGTGTCACTGCATGTGAGATGGTTTTCTTGAAGACAGTATACCAATGGGTCTTGGTTCTTTATCCAGCTCACCACTGTGCACCTTTTAGTTGGGGAATTTAACGCATTTACATTCAAGTTTAGTGTTGATATGTGTGGATTCCATCCTGTCATCATGTTTTCAGCTGGTTATTTTTCAGACTTGTTTATGCTCAGCACAGTTCTTGATGTGGCTGCTTTATAGTGTCACTGGTTTGCATACTTCAGTGTGTTTTTGTAATGGCTAGTAATGGTCTCTTCTTTCGATATTTAGTGCTTCCTTCATGTGCTCTTGTAAGGGAGATCTGGTGGTAATGAATTCCCTCAGAATTTGCTTGCCTGAAAAGAATTTTATTTCGCCTTCACTTACGAAGCTCAATTTAGCCAGGTATGAAATTCTGGGTTAAAATTTCTTTTCTTTGAAAATGTCGAATATTGACCCTCAATCTCTTTTGGCTTGTATGGTTTCTGCTGACATGTCCACTGTTAGTCTGATGGACTTCCCTTTGTAGGTGATCTGACCTTTCTCTCTAGCTGCTTTGAACATTTTTTGTTTCATTTTGACTTTGAAGAATCTGATGATTATGTGTCTTGGGGATCATCTTTTTGTGAAGTATCTTACTGAGGTTCTTTGCATTTCATGAATTTGACTGTTGTCTTCTCTAGCTATGTTGGGGATGTTCTTATGGATTATATCCAGAAATATATTTTTCAAGTTGGTTCTATTCTCCCCATCTCTTTAAGGGACACCAATGAGTTCACAGATTGGGTCTCCATACATAATCCCATATTTCTCAGAGATTTTGTTTGTTCTTTTTCATTATTTTTTCTCTATTCTTTTCTGACTGTCTTATTTCAAAAAGTGAGTCTTCAAGCCATGAGATTCTTTCCTCTCCTTGGTCTATTATGCTATTAATACTTATGCTTGCATTATGAAATTCTTGTAGTGAGTTTTCAGCTCTATCAGATTGGTTACATTCTTTTCTGTACTGGCCATTTGGTTTGTTAGCTTCTGCATTGCTTTATCATGATTTGTAGCTTTCTTGAATTGTGTTTCAGCATATTCCTATAACTCAATGATCTTTCTTCTTAACCATATTCTGAGTTCTATTTCTGTTGTTTAAGCCATTTCAGCCCTGTTCAGAACCCTTGCTTAGATTGATATAGTTGCTTAGAGGAAGAAAGGCACTCTGGCTTTTTGAATTTTCACAGTTCTTGCACTGATTCTTTCTCGTATTTGTGGGCTTATCTTCTGGTGATGTTGGCTTAAGTGCGGGGCACTGGCGAGTGCAGTTCTGTGTGCCTTCTCTATGCCCTGCAAGCAGGAGTGATTTCTCAGGGCAGAGAAGGATCTATTGTTCTCTGCGTGGTGTTAGCACAAGAACAGGCCACTGGTGGGGCTGGGACTGGCTGTCTCTGTCCCCGGCAAGACTCAGTCTGTGATGATGGTTACCATTGGGAGGGGGGTGGACCGCATGTATTCCTGTGCACTGGCAGGACAAGGAAAGCAAAATCTGCCACCTGCAGGCAGGCACCAACAAAGCAATGTGGGGAGTAGCAATGGATGTGGGGGAAGCTTCAGTATGAGGAGGGAAAATGCAGGCTGATGTGTGGCTGTAGGGGCTGCTCTGCTGGAGCTCTTCGCCAGTCAGGCATGAGTCTGCCGGTGCAGAAGTTATGGGGTGGGCCTCCAGGGCATGCAAGGTTTCCCTGCAAGCAAGTAGTCAGTCAGGGCCCTGGGAGAGGTCAGCAGACCAAGAGGTGCTCAGATGGGACCAGCCCTATCTGATGGGCAAGACTGCCCCATAGAGTTCAGGACTTGACAGTTCCACTAGGGTTGTCTCCTATAGGAGCAAGTCAAGCCTAGGGATGGTCATCACTGGCTGTACTCTGCTACAGATGCTCCCGCACCAAACCTTCTGGGCTCCACATCAGCTGGCTTGCTGCCCCTACCACTTCCATAAGCAGCTCTCCCTGCCAACTCAAGTGTCTGTGATGGTAAAGAGGTCTCCTCCTACTGGGTTTCCAGACACCCGTGGGGAAAGCAGGTTGCTCCTTACCAGTTCAACTCACCCATTCTCCTGGAGCCATTGGGAGACAGGAAGGAGTCTGGGTGTTCTGTAGCCCCATGTAGGGTTCCCAGCTTTCTCCCCCTTCAGTCCAGCTTCTGTGTCTTCTATCCACCCATACTCTGTGCCTTCCCTCTGCAGATTTGTTAGGAGCATTCTAGTCATCTCAGTTCCTCAGTTGGAGCTGTTTGACCTGGCTGCATCTAGTCAGCAGCCCTCTTGCCCTCCCAATCTCTCCTTTTTAATATAGGCATTTATTGCTATAATCTTGCTTCTTAGCACTGCTTTTGCTATATACCACAGGTTTTGGTATGTTGTGTTTCCATCTTCACTTTTTTCATGGAATTTTTACATTTTCAAATTTTCGTTTTAACTCTTTTCTTTACCCAGTGGTCATTTAGGAGCATGTTGTTTAAATTCCATGTGTTTGTATTATTTCCAGTGTTCTTCTTGGTATTGATTTTTAATTCTATTCCATTTTCATCTATGAAGATATTTGATATGATTTTGACTTTTAACAATTTGCTGAGATGTATTTTGTGACCTAACATATGCTCTATTCTGGAGAATGTTCCATTGCTGATAAAAAGAATGTATTTTGCTGCTATTGTAAAGGTCTCTTAGGTTCGGTTGACCTAAATACAGTTTAAATCCAATATTTATTTTTTGATTCTCTATCTAGATGATCCATCTAATGCAGATATGAGGTGGTAAAGACCCCACTACTATGTTTCTGTCCTCTCTTTAGGCCTAGTAGTATTTGTTTTATGAATCTGGGTGTTCTAGTGTGGGATGTATATATATTTAGAATTGTTATATTCTTTTACTGGATTAATTCCTTTGTCATATAATGATTTTCTTCATCTTTTTTTTTTTCTGTTCTCAACTAAAAGTCCGTGTTACATAAATATAGCTACTCCTGCTCACTTTTTGTTTCTACTTGTGTGGAATATGTTTTTTCATCTCTTTATTTGAGTCTGTATGTGTCTTTAGCAGTAAGGAGAGTTTCTTGGAAGTAGCATATAGTTGAATCATGCTTTTAATTTCATTCAGCCATTCTATATCTTTTAACAGAAGAATTTAATCCACTTATGTTCAAGGTTATTATTGATATGTGAGGCCCTGTCATATTGTGAATTGTTTTCTCATTGTTTATACATTCTTTGATCCTTTATTTATCTCTTACATGTTGTTATTGATGATTTGTTTGGGAAGCATAGGAGACCCAGGGTCACACCATTTTAAAATCAACTCCATCTTAAAATTAGCAAGGCACATTCCTTGTCGGACATGACCAATGGTCATAAGATGTTTATGGCTGATGAAGGAGGTTAATAATGCTGCAAGGACAAACTTCTACAACAAGAAAATGTCCAGGTGCCCTGATACTAGCAAGGCACATTCTTTGCCAGTCATGACCATGGTCACAAGATGTTTATAACTGATGAAATAGCTTAATAATTTATGTGAGGACAAACCCCTACACCAACAAAATGTCCAGATGTCCTGACACATAAAACAATATAATGCTTTTAACTTGCTGTTGTAAATGTTTTGTGACTGAATATTGTCCTGCAACCATATTCATATTGCATCATATCTTTCTTTTTTTGTTTGTAAATGAAGATTAATTCATCCTTTCAACACTCAGAATGGAGAATAAGTATAATACGTAGAGTTTAGAAGTGCAGTAATTGAAATAATCCACAGTATTACTGTGAAATGTCAGGTCTCCATGAGCCTTGTTTCCTTTCCTTTTTGTCTCTAATTTTAAAGAGATCTAAAAAGCCACAGAAGTACTTAGGTGAATGGATATAGAATTCACGTCTATGACAATATTGCCTGTCAAGGAGATCAAATCCATTCAGTTAATCTGCCGTTTCTCAATGTTAAGAGGGAGCAAAAATATTTTTTAAAAAGTTTTAGTTTACATGATGGCCAAAATGGCTGACTAAAAGCAGTTAGTGTGCACTACTTTCACAAAGAGAAGAAAAAGTGGTGAATAAATACTACATCTTCAATTGAAACACCCAGGTGGGCACACTGGGATTCATCAAACAAACAACTCAACCCAAGGAGAACAGAGAGGAGCAAGAATAGATTAATGCCTACCTGACAGTGGCATGGAGCCAGAGGAGGCTCTCCCACCACTGGGAAATGTTGAGAGAATGAGAAACCCTGGGACACACACTTGGTCCATAGATCTTTGCAAGCCCTGGTCTCAGGAGATGCCCTTGTGAGCTCACCCCACAAAAACCTTCAGACTGATATGCAAAGCTATAGGAGTCTCAGCAGAGCCACTGCTGAGGCATAGCCAAAGTCCCAAAAGCCTTTGATCCCCAGGCATTCCAGCATTAGTGGCTTCAGCTCTGGCAAAGGGGGAGGTTAGGCTCCTTTACACACATCCAGGAAAGAAGCCAAATCCAGGAGGTTGAGCAGCAACTATCTACAGGCTTCACTTACATTGCACCTCACAGGATGAGACCCGTTGGCCTAGGACTCCAGCCTCCCACCACTGGGGTTATGAGGCTAGTAGCAGCTCTGCACTTCCCCAGGACAGAGCTCCAGGGCAAGGGGGCAGCAACTTTCCTGCTTTGCAGCCCTCACTGTTGTTGCCTTCAGGCTCTGGAGAGCCTACAGTGACTAGGGACTGGCACAAACCTCCAGCACAGCACAGCTGTCCCACAGAAAAATGGCCAGACTCTTTTTTTTATGTGGATCCCACATTTCTCCTCAGTGGATGGGAGCTCCCAACCTGGGACTCCAACCACTTCCCATCAGAGCTCTCAGTTTGGTAGCAGCTCTGCATTTCCATGGGACAGAGCCCCTAAAGGGAGTGGTAGGCTGCCATCTTTGCTTTCTCACAGCCCTCACTATTGTTGCCTTCTGGCTCTAGAGAGTATGTGGTGATGAGGGACTAGCACGTAACCCTAGCACAGTGCAGCTGCTTCATCAAAAAGTGGTCAGACTGTTCTACATGCAGGTTCTCATCCCAACTTCTCCTCAGTGGGTGAGGCCTCTCAACCTTGGACTCCAGCACAACCACCCTGCCCCTACTTGAACACTTCGGTTGGGGGCAGCTCAGCATTTCTCTGAGGAGGAAATCTCAGAGTCAACCCACAACCTCTTGGCCATTGCAGCTGCAGTAGTACTGCCCTAACCACCTTTGGGCTGAGGAAGGAACAAAAGGCCTAGTCACTTCACTGGCACCCGTGCATTCCACAGCCACCATACAGAGAGGAGTTCAGTCTCTCTTCCCTGTGAACCCCCAGCACCCACTCTTTAGCAGGCAGGGCCCCCTGCTCAGGTCCACAGTTTAGATGCCCCACAAACAGCTGAGAATATCCACTGGTAGTGGCTCTGAATTTCCTGGGAAGGGGCTCCAAGAAGCAATCAATGTTCCTTTCTGCCACTGTCACAACAATGTTCTGTCTCTTCTGCTCACAGGCTGGGGAAAAAACAGTGAGCCTGAGGGCTTCCCCCAAGCTTACAGCACACCATAGTCACCATACAGAGAGGAACCCAGTCTCTCCTCCCTGTAAACCCTCAACCCCCAAGTCCCCAACAAGGGGGGTCCTCAGCTCAGGCTAGCAGTGCAGCCACCTCACCCCCTGGCTGAACATTCCCAGGAACTGTGGCTATATGGTTCTTAGAGGTGGAGCTCCCAGAGGCTACTGAAAACCCCTCTACCACTGCCACTGCAATGGTACTGCACTTTCTGCCCTTGCCCTGGGGAATGAGCAAAGACCCTTAGTGCTTCATCTGCACCTTGAGCAAGTTTTAATTGCCCTATGGAGAGGTTACTGGTCTGTCTCCCCTCTTTCCCCGCCACTCACTTGTCACAAGGTATGCCTCCCTGGCTTGGGCTCACAGGACAGCTGCCACAACCCAGGTTGATCACACTGACTGATAGTAGCTCCACACCTCTCAAGATGGAGTCCCAAAAGATAAGTGAAAGACTCTCTATCACAACCACTGCTAAGTTCCTTTCCCCTGTTACCTCTAAGTATGGGAGGGAACATAAAGCCTGCCATTGCCCCAGAGCTGAAATACACAGCCCAGCAGTGTTAAATTGACATCTTCAGCCAGCACTAAAGTGAGAGAGGAGCTCTTACTTTCAGAGTGCTGAGAAGGAGCATGGCTATAGTCATGAAGAAATACAGAGAAGCCATGTGACTGAGCAAAAGCTTACCTACTGGCCATTACACTTAAGTACCACCTACCAGTTGCAGCCCAAAACTTCAACACCAAAAATAATTTGTTAATATACCCTTCTGTGATATCAATGACAAGAATTCAGCTAAAAATAAAGACCCGGCAAAAAGCTTTGGCCCTCTGAAAACATCTAAAAAAGAAGTCTACTGGTGGTCTTCAATTTATACCACAGTTAAAGGTAAACCCATCCAGACAGATGAGAAAGAACAAATAAAAGAACTCTAGCAACTCAAAAAGCCAGAGTGTCTTCTTCTCTGAAAATGGCTGTACTAGTTTCTGAGCAAGGATTCTTAACTGGGCTGAAATGGCTGAAATGACTGAAATGACAAAAATAGAATTCAGATTATGGATAGGAATGAAGATCATCGAGATTTGGGAGACCATTAAAAAATTCAATCCAAAAAAATCTAACAATCACAATAAAATAATACAGGAGCGAATAGATTAAATCATATTTTTAAAAAAACATCTGATAGAGCTGAAAAATACACTACTAGAATTTTGTAATACAGTCACAAGTATTAGCAGCAGAATAGATCAAGTGGAGGAAAAAAATCTCAGAGCTTGACGTTTGACTCTGAAATAACTCAGTCAGCCAGAAATAAAGCAAAAAGAATAAAAAAGAATGAACAAAATATCAGAGCAACATAGAATAATATGAAGAGACCAAATCTATGACCTATTGGTGTCCCTGAAAGAGCCAGAGAGAAAGCAAGCAACTTGGAAAACACATAATCTTGAGATTCTCTAATATCAAAATAAAAGAAAAAAATGTTAAAGGCAGATAGAGGGAAAGGTAAGGTCACCTACAAAGAGAACCCCATCAGGCTAACAGTGGACCTTTCAGCAGAAACTCTACAAGCCAGAAGAGATTGGGAACCTATATTCAACATTCTTAAACAAAAAGTTTCCAACCAAGAATTTCATATCCAACTAAAATAATCTTCATAAGTGAAGGAGAAATAGAATCCTTTTCAGAGAAGCAATGTTGAGGAAATTCATTACCACCAGGCCTGCCTTAGAAGAGGTCCTGAAAGATGCTCTAAATATGGAAAGAAAATACTCTTACTAGCCACTACAAAAACACGCTTAAGTACACAGACCAGTGACACTATAAAGCAAGCACACAAGTCTGCAAAATAACCAGCTGAAAACATGGTGACAGGATCAAATCCATACATATTAACACTAACTTTGAATGTAAATGAGCTAAATGCCCCAATTAAAAGGCCCAGAATGGCAAACTGGTTAAAGAACCAAGACGTATTGGTATGCTGTCTTCAAGAGACACATCTCACATGCAATGACACACATAGGTGCAAAATAAAGGCATGAAAAAAAATCTACCAAGCAAATGGAAAACAGAAAAAAGCAGGGGTAGTAATCCTAATTTCAGACAAAATAGAATTTCAACCAACAAAAATTAAAAAGACAAAGAAGGATATACATAATGGTAAAAGATTCAATTCAACAAGAAGATGTAACTGTCCTAAATATGTACGCACCCAACACAAGACCACCCAGATTGATAAAGTTCTTGGAGACCCACAAGGTGACCTATACTGTCACACAATAATAGTGGGAGACTTCAAAAATCCACTTATAGTTTTAGAACATTGAGGCAGAAAATCGACAAAGATATTTAGGAGCTGAACTCAATACTTGACCAAACAGACTAAATAGACATCTATAAAACTCTTCACCCAAAACAACAGAATATATATTATTTTCATTGCCACATGGCACATACTCTAAAATCAACTACACAGTCAGACATAAAACAATCCTCAAAATATTTAAAAAAATTGAAATAATACCAACCACATTCTCAGCCAATGGCACAGTAAAAATAGAAATCAATACAAAGAAAGTCACTCTAAACAAGAAAATTACATGGAAAGTAAACAATCTGCTCCTGAATGACTTTGGAGTAAATAATGAAACTGAAGCAGAAATCAAGAGGTTCTTTAATAGTAATGAAAACAAAAATAAAACTTACCAGAATATCTGGAGCACAGCTAAGGCAGTATTAAGAGGGAAATTTATAGCAGTAAATGCCTACATCAAAAAGAAAGATCTCAAATTAGCAACCTAACATTGCAGCTAGGAGAAATACAGAGGCAAGAGCAAATCAACCCCAGAACTAGCAGAAGACAAGAAATAACCAAAATTAAAGCTGATCTGAAAGAAATTGAGACACAGAAAACCATGCAATAGATCAAGAAATCTAGAAGTTGTTTTTTTGAAAACTAATAAAATAGATACACCACTAGGTAGAGTAATAAAGAAGAAAAGATAGGAGAACCAAATAAACACAATTAGAATTAACAAAGGGTACATTACCACTGACCCTGCAGAAATACAGAAAGAAAAATCAAACACTGCTATGAACATCTCTATGCATACAAACTAGAAAAATCTAGAAGAAATGGATAAATTCCTGGACACATACACCCTCCCAAGACTAAACCAGGAAAAATTTTAATCCCTAAACAGGCCAATAATAAGTTTCAAAATCAAATCAGTAATAAAAAGTCAACCAATCAAAAAAAGTCAGGACCCAACAGACTCACAGCAGAATTCTACCATATGTATAAAGAAGAGCTGTTACCATTTCTACCAAAATTATTCCAAAAATACTGAGGGAGGAGCTCCTCTCTAGCTCATTCTATGAGGCCAGCATCATTTGGATACCAAAACCTGACAGATACACAACAAAAAAAGAAAACTTCAGGCCAATATCCTTGATGAACATTGATACAAAAATCCTCAACAAAATACTGGCAAACCAAATCCAGCACACATCAAAAAGCTTATACACCATGATCAAGTAGGCTTTATCCTTGGGATAAAGGATGGGTCAACATATGAAAATCAATAAATGTGATTCATCACATAAACAGAACTAAAGATAAAACTCACATGATTATTCCAATAGATGCAGAAAGAGCTTTTGATAAAATTCAATATCTTTTCATGCTAAAAACCCTCAATAAAATAGACATTGAAGGAACATAGTTTAAAATAATAATAGCCATCTGTGACAAACCCACAGTCAGCATCACACCGAATGAGCAAAAGCTGGAAGTATTCTCCTTTAAAACAAACACAAGGATGCCCTGTCTTACCACTTGTAGTTAACATAGTATTGACCAGAGCAATCAGGCAACAGAAAGAATAAAAGGCATCCAAATAGCAAGAAAGAAAGTTAAACTATCCCTGTTTGTAGATGCCATGAGTCTATGTCTAAAAAACTTCATCATCTTGGCACAAAAGCTCCTTCAGCTGATAAACAACTTCAGCTTGTTTATCTCAGTATACAAAATCAATTGCAAAAATTATTAACATTCCTGTACATCAACAACAGTCAAACTAAGAGCCAAATCAGGAGTGCAATCCCATTCACAATTGCCACAAAAGAATTAAATACCTAGGAATACTATTAGATCTCTACACTTAGAATTACAAAACTCTGCTCAAAAAAATCAGAGATGGCACAAATGGAAAACATTTCCATGCTCATTGTTAGGAAGAATCAATATTGTTAAAATGGCTAAACTGCTCAAAGCAATGTACAGATTCAATGTTATTTCTATCAAACTGCAGATGACTTACTTCATAGAACTAGGAAAAACTATTTTAAAATTTATATAAAAGCTAAAAAGAGCCTGGATAGCCAAGGTAGCCCTAAGCAAAAATAATAAAGCTAGAGGTATCTTGTTGCATGACTTTAAATTATACTACAAGTCTATGTTAACCAAGACAGTCTGGTACTGGTTTAAAAAACAAAACAAAACATATAGACCAATGGAGCAGAATAGAGAGCCAGAAATAGTGCTGCACATCTAAAATCATTGGATCATTGACAAACCTGATAAAACCAAGCAATGGTGAAATGACTCCCTATTCAATAAGTTGTACTGGGATAATTGGCAAACCATATGCAGAAGATCAAAACTGAACTCCTTCCTTACACCAGATACAAAAATCAACTCAAGATGGGTTAAAGACTTAAATATAAAACCTAAAACTATATAAGCCCTGGACGATAAAAGTCAATACCATTCAGGAAATAGGAATGGGCAAAGATTTTGTGACAAAGACACCAAAAACAATTGCAATAAAAGCAAAAATTCACAAATGGAATCTAATTAAAGAGCTTCTGCACAACAAAGAAACTATAAACAGGGTAAACAGACATCATACAGAGTAGGAGAAAATATTTGCAATCTCTGCATCTGGCAAAGGTCTAATATCCAGAATCTATAAGGAACTTAAAGAAATTTGCTAGCAAAAAACAAACAACTCCCTTAAAAAGTGGGTAAATGATGTAAACAGACACTTTTCAAAAGAAGACATATATTTGGCTAAAAAGCATATGAAAAAATGCTCAGCATCACTAAACATTAGAGAAATGAAAATCAAACCAACAATATGACACCATCTCATACCAGTTCGAATGGCTGTAATTAAAAAGTAAAAAAAAAAAAACTTTGACTTTAGACAGCCATAGGGAATACCTTTTTGCATTGTATTACCTGTATCTAACTGTTGAAATCTCTTGCTAGACTTTGGAAATTTTCATCTATTATTTCATTAAATAGGTTTTCTAATCTTTGTTTCTTCACCCTTAGTAATACTGACAATTTGTTTATCTTGTCATGTTATGTTGTCCCAAATGTCACAAATGCTTTGCTCTTTCTTTTTTATTATATTTTGTTTGCTTTTGTCTGACTGGATTATTTCAAAAGACCTATCTTCAAGTTCTAAGATTCTTTCTTCTGCTTGATCTAGTCTACTGTTGACTCTTTCAAATGTATTTTATATTTCCTTTAATGGCTTCTTCAATTCTAAACTTTTATTTGGTTCTTATTGAAATATCTATTGCTTTGGTAAATTTCTCATTCATATTCTGAATTTTTTAAGTTTTTTTTTGTATTATTTTTCAGAATTCTCTTGAATATCACTGAGATCCCTTAAAATCAATGTTTTTGGCTGGGCATTGTGGCTCACACCTCAGTACTTTGGGAGGCTGAGGTGAGTGGATCTCTCAAACTCAGGAGTTTGAGACCAGCATAGGTGACATGGTGAAACCCTATCTCTACCAAAAAAAAAAAAAAAAAAAAAAATTAGCCAAGCATGATGGCACATGCATGTAGTCCCAGATACTTGGGAGGCTGAGGTGAAAGTATTGCTTGAGTCCAGGAGGTGGAGGTTGCAGTAAGCTGAGATCACACTTCTGTACTCCAGCCCTGGGCAACACAGTAAGATCCTGTCTCAAAAAAAAAAAAATCAGTATTTTGAAAAAAACAATATTTTGAATTCTTTATTGGGAAATGAAATTTTCTTTTTGATTAACATCTATTGGCCAGGCATGGTGGCTCACACTTGTAATCCCAACACTTTGGGAGGCTGAGGCATGCAGATCACCTGAGGTCAGGAGTTCAAGACCAGCCTGGCCAACATGGTGAAACCCCCATCTCTACTAAAAATAAAAAAATTAGCTAGGCACAGTGGCACATGCCTGTAGTCCCAACTGCTGGGGAGGCTGAGGCAGGCAAATTGCTTGAACTCAAGAGGCGGAGCTGCAGTGAGCTGAGATGGTGCCACTGCATTCCAGCCTGGGCAACAGAGCCAGACTCCAACTCAGGAAAAAAAAAAAAAAGATCTATTGCTGGATAATTAATGTGTTGCTCTGGAGGTGTCATATTTTCTTGCTTTTTATGTTTCCAGCATGCCTACATTGATGTCCACACATGTAGTACAACAGTTGCTTCTTCCATTTTGACATTTACTTTTAGTAGAGGAGGACTGTTTTCTGGAGATGTATCTATGGTATTCAGTGGGTAGGGCACTTTGGCTGTGATTCTGGGTACACAGTAGCATAGTCTCTGGGTGATTTATTTGGCTGTAAACATTAGTAGTATTTGTGATTTCCTTCATGAGTTAGGGTGCAGTCATTAATGGAGACTGGTGAAATTTTGCTGTGGACTAGTATGTTTTGTGGGCCAGTCTTTAGGCCACAGCGGTGGTAGCAGTTGGCTGAGTATGCCTATCTTTATGCCCTAGGGAAGTGTACACTGCTACATATCTTGGTTTTTACTAGTGTGTTAATTCTTGGGCCTCTAGGCAGCATGCTTGGAGGCCAGTAGTGGCAATGGTAGATCAATAGATGGGCAGGTTCTCAGGCCTCTGGACAGTTGGCACGACATGGGCATTCAAAGTAGCACTGGAAAGAAAATTCTCCGGGTCCCTAGCAGTGTGTATTGTTGTTGGAAGTGGCTACAGTGTGCTGGGTGCACTGGTATCCAGGCCCACAGCATATCCATTTGAGAGGTAGGTGCCATCTGAGGTGGTAGCAGCTAGGAGTTTAGACCACACCCCAGGCCCCTGGAAGAGTTACTTAAGTTCCCAGGATGGTGGATCGGGTTGGACAGTCCCCAGGACCCCAGGCTATGTGCTTTGTCGAAGAGGTAGTGGTGCGGCTAGGTTGGATAGCTTATGCTCAGGCACCCTGATGGTGACAGTGGGCACTAGCCATGGGGGGCAAGAGCAGAGCAATTCTCAGGTCCCAGGCAGAGTGTATCGGGGAGGGGTAGAAGCAGCTTTGTTGAGGGCTTGCCACTGAAGAGGGTGAGGCATCCCTCTGGTCACATCCTTGTGCTGGCAGATGGGGAATGTGCAACCCCTTCAAACCCTAGTCCTTGTGGGATTTGCCTCCCCTACCCTGGCTTCAAGAGCCCTCACTCAGCTTGCAACCAAGTCCCAGCAGCAACTTTCACTCACCTCGTGACCCCACCTCAGATCACTCACTTCCTGTCACTAGTTGCTGCCTCTAAGGCCTAGCTCATTTCCTAGCCCTGGCAATGAGAGTGATCCCTACTTGCTCTCCTGTCCCAGCAGTGACAACCCAAGTTTTCATAACGCCCCAGTCCCAGGATAGCATGAAGTTGGCAGAAGCTAGTTGCTGTAGCCACTTAGGTCTCAGGAAGAATGTGGAACCTAGTGTGAGCTCCCTCCCTGGAACAGTTCCATCCCACAGTCTCCTGGTTGGTCTTCATGTTAGTTTCAGGGTTTGGGAGGGTCAAAGGGCTCTTTCATGGTTTGGATTATACTCTTTCACAGTGGGGATATGAACTGCTAGAAGTCTATTACTTGCCGCTTCTTTGTGTTAGGAAGTCACTCCCAGCTCCCAGCCTATCCTGGGAAAGGAGGCTGCCTCTTCTCCTTCTTCCTCTCAGATTTTAGTTTCTCGTGTTACTTCTCTGTTGAATTCCAACATCATCGCTTGGATAATGTACTCATACTGTCACTCTCTATATATTGCTCTGGTTTTTCTAAGTGGAGGAGGCAGGCATAAAATGGTTTTAGTCAGCCATGATAAACCTCCCATCAACATTGTGGTTTTGGTATTTGATTTTCTTTTATTTGTTACTGTAAGTGGAAAATACCACCTTGGTCTATCATGTTAAAATCTTCTTAACTCGTTGTCTGCTTTTGATTGTGGTTCTGTGCAGGAGAAGTTCTTGTTGGTTGTGTTCTCAACAGGTTGCTTGCTAGCTCACAGATTGTGGCTGTCACTATTGGAAATGTTATATGCTCTGGTGGTGAAACTCCAAGGAAAGGGAATAAAAGTCCTATTTACTTACTAGGTTCCAATTCTGAGTCAGAATCCATGCTGGGTCCTATTATAAGTGTGATGTATTCCTTTCAAGAGCCCTATGAAGTGGACATTATTGTCCTTATTTTGCAGATAAGGAAACTGAGGAGACTTGGGGTCACACAGAATCAAAGTTGAGATATAACCCAAACTTACTCAAAAGCTCATTGGGCTAATGCCAGCATCTACAGGACTAAGAGGGAAAAGAGCCGTATGGGAAGAGGAAATAAGTATAAAACAGCTACTTAAGTCCATTAATTGTGAACATGCTTGCTTTTTATCTAAGTCTTCCTAGAAATCAATGTATTTTCAGTCCTCTATTAAGTTGTGCGTTAGGAACCAACTAGAATGTACATGACTGAAGTAGATGGGTAATGAATATAAATGGTAGCCCCAGCTAAAAAGGACTTAGAATCCCACCAGTCCAGACAACATCTTGTTTGGTGTGACATCTTTACCACAGAAGCTATTTTTCCTTGGTTTCCCAGAGACTCCAACCCTAGGTCAGGGATGGAGATTGAAATTGAAGGAAGACTACAGACCAGGAGATTTAACTATCCAGTTGGTCCTGAGCATCCTGTTCTTACTGACTCCCCCATGCATCTTGTTTGGAATGTGGACTCCAATATGGACCATCAGAACCTAACTTTTTAATCAATGAACTAGATTAGTGCTTTTAAACTACACATCATGACCCATCAGTGGGTTATAAAATCATTTTATAGAGTTGTGGCCAACATCTTCTAAAAAGTGGAATATGGTAGGATAGGATAGGATAGAAAATAAAATATCAGGATGCATAGTACAAAGCAGGTATAAGTATCGTATTGTAAACTCGTTTTATGTGTGTGTGAGTTTATATGTATGTAAAAGTATAGAAAAACATGCATACATTCATACACACATAGACATAGCGAATATAAATATACAGAGGACCATATATGTATAAGTGAATGCAATATCACATGAGTTAGCTGTTTCTTCTCCAGCCATGGAAAACATTTTATATTACCCTGGGACATGCTTTCATACTCTGAAAATTTGGACAGGAATGCTCCCAAACTAATAGCAATATAATTAAGTAAATTACTAAGTGTTTTCTTTACGGTGTATACAAATAAATACTTTATTAAAAGTTAGCAGTTCAACTTGTAAGCATATCAAATGACTAATATTTTCAAAAATAAAAAAATTGAGTGGTGAAATTATAGGCTATGAAAAATATTTTTATTTCATCTATATTTTCTGCTCTTTGTAATAAATAAGAATTGTCTTTTATAAAGAGAAAATAGGGATACATATTTAAAACCAACTAAACCTTCAATGTTTTATACATTACAGAAGAAGCTATTTTTACCACAGTCCTTAGAAGAAAAAAATGAAAAATTACAAAAATGCAGAACAGCTTCCAAGAACAAAATATCGTTTGGTGGTTTGGTTTTATTGATAGAGCCCATGACTAAGCAGTAAGTGTCTAGTTTGTGGACATTTTCTGATGACTGCTTACAACTCACAGGGAGTTTAAGTAAATTTAAACTTTATCACTCCATGACTGTTGAGACAACAACAGGGAGTTGCTGTGTGACTTGAGCTTTTCCCAGGAGGAAAGCCTTCTTCCCATGCCCTTGCTGGTAAAGGTGGCAACTTGAAAGTGTTCTCAGTATAGTTAGATCAAGGTAATTCTTAAGCAGTAATTTATGAGGCACCAGCATTCCAGCATTAATTGACTTTGGTCCTCATGATCATCCATGAAGTAGCCACTCATAATATCCCTGCTTCACAGATGAGGAAACTAAGGCACAGAGGGAAAGTGAGTGTGACACAGTGTAGAGTGCCATGCTAAGGACTTTGGATCTTGAATGATTTATGCAGGGGAGTGAAATATTTCTATCCGTGTTTTGGAAAAATAATATGGGTAGCAGTGCATAAGTTGTATTATAGGTGAAAAACACCAAGGGGGTGAAAACTAGTTGAGAGACCATGCTTCACTCTCTCTCTCCATAGATATTCCAGCCCTGCAGAACTATGAACTATTGTCCAAACATGCAAATGACTGAATTGTCTAGTGTCTTTTTACATATTATTCTTCTGGTGACAGTTCCTGTCTTCCCTTTGTCCCCCTGGAAAATTCCTACTCCCCCTTCAAGAGCTAGTTCATGGAACAGTTCCTGTCTGCAGAATCAGCTAACATGCCAATTGCCTGTGTGAAAGGCAGCACAATGTGAAAGCAAGAGGAGGGAGTTGAGAGTCAGAATTATCTTCTCAGCCTCTCTCAAGCTGTGTCCTCCCCAAGACTGTCAGCTCATCTCTATATTGGCAATAATACTCTCTAACTTGCAATGTGGGTGTGGGAATTTTAGATGATATTCTGGCATTTCCTAAGCATCTATAAATTATGTTTTTTTTAATTAGTTTGTCATCCTAAAAACCCACCCTTTCCACCACCACCAAAGAGATTGAATGGCACCATGTTCTATTTTCTCTTAGGATTTTTATCCTATGTCTACATAAACATTGTCACCTTGGGTAAAAATTACATTAGCTCATGAGCAATGGTTGCAGCTTTCTCATTCCTCAGCTAGATTCTGCCTTCTGACCCATTGTGGTAGGGTGAATAATGCCCCCCACCCTTGAGATCCCCATGCCGTACTCTCTGGAACCTATGAATATGTCATTTAGTATAGCAAAAAAGTCTCCACAGATGCTTTAATATCTAGAGATGGAAATGGTTTCTGGATTATCCAAGCAGGTCCAATGTATTCACAAGGCTCCTTATGAGAGGTAGGTAGAGTTAGAGGCAGAATGTTCAAAGGAGAGAGGGGAGATGTGACAATGGAAGCAGGGGTTGGAGTGATGCAGTTTGAAAATCAATGGAGGGTCCATAAGCCAAAGAATGTAGATGCCTCTATAAGCTGAGAAAGGAAAGGAAATAGATTCTCTTTTAGAGCCTTCAGAAGAAACACAGCTATGATCATACTTTGAGTTTAGCATGTTCAACCCACTTGGGACTTGTGACCCCCCCAAATTGCAAGATAATAAATTTATATTGTTTAAGCCACTAAGTTTGTGTTAATTTGTTACAGAAGCCATAGATAACTAATATACCAACACTGCAACAACTTCCTTTCTCCCCAGAGTAGAGCAGTGCCTTCCTGAGGGGTGAATAAAAACATCATCATCTAGTACCTCTCCTCGTTTCCAGAATTTGTGGGCATAAAAACAGTCTTATTTATTTACTTAATTATTTTAAAAGCCATCTAGTAATGCATAAGTGTTACTGATATTTATTGACAAAGGTAATAATAATGGTCAAGGTAAATATGTAGCTATAAAGTACTGCAATCATGTAAATGCATGAATATGTATCAGCCAACATGTAACACCAAGCATAACCAGTATTCAAACCTTCCTTCAAAATATTTCTTGCTTAAAATACTGGAATTTTTTTCTTCCATGAAATTATTATGTGTCAACACAATTTTTGCACTATTATTAAGAAGTATTTTGACTATACTACAACTTGATTTATTTTGTTTATTTAAAATCATAAGGATAACACAAATATCAGAAGTTCTTCCATAGTTAGATTGAAACTGGAAAAAAAAAGTATGCTATATAGCAAATGCACACACGTAGGCATCTAGTAGCTAACTCTCCAGAAGTTTCTTAATTATTTTCTTGTACAGCGGGGCTTGCAGGTCCAAGCAAATTTTCCTCCCATTCTTCAGAGTGGCTCTGGCAGGGAAAAGAGAAGAGATGCGCCTTTCAGTCCTTGGGTTTGCAAATGGCGTTAGAAGGGGGAGGGATGGGCAGAGGAGGCACGGAGCGGGGGCACTGACTGACGCAGTGCAAGGACTCACATCAGTTGGACAGTGCGGCAGTGGGGTCCGGCCTTGATCACCTCCAGACTGGTGATGTGCCTGGGACGGACCTGGGAGGTGGTCTTCACACACAGGCACTGCAAGTCCCCATCTTCTTCAGCTTCAGCTGAGGGGGAAAGGAACGGGGTAAGAGAGGAGGAGGGGAGGGAGTGGTGACTCCATGAGTAGCCAGAGGTACTTTAGGGACTTTTTCCACTACTTTCAGCCTTCTTTTCCTTAACCATAAATCATACCTCCCTCAGACAGAAGTTGTGCTGACCAGGTGGGAGGTGCAGGTGCAGCGCCTGGCACTGTGCCCAGACACTCAGCAGGCGCTCCGTTAAGTGTAGCTGTGATCATGATCCTAGAGGATTTCTCCCCAGCCCCAGGGCTTCCCGGACTCCCCCTCGCAGCTGCCGGCCCTCACAGCCTGGCTTCTGCTCTCACCGCTGGCGAAGGCGACCACAAGTGGCAGGAGCAGCAACCCCAGGAACAGCAGCCCGGGGCGTGAGGCGCAGAACCCAGCTGCGGAGCTCATGCTGCGGCAGAGTTTCCAGCAGGATCTCAGTGCGATGGGAAACTCGGGCTGGGTCTCTGTGGCCAGTGACTCCTGAGCCTCACCGGCGCGTTTTATTCCCGGCTATCCTTCCAGTCAGGAAGCCTGAAGTGGACAGCGAGGAACTGTGGTGCGGAAACTAAGATACTACTGGGAAGACTTGGGCTCTGGCCAGCCAAGATTACCAAAAAAAAAAAAAAAAAAAAAAAAAGAAAGAAAGAAAAGGCTCTGGGCAGCTGCCTTAGCTGGGACCTCCAACCTCAACTTACATACAAGCACGTTTGTAGAGTTAGAAACAGAACTTGAGTCAGAAAAGGAATGTTTTTTGTGTTGTATTAACAGTAGAGTTCTCTGTTGTCATCATGCAACTTACACAGTAGGTGCCTTCAGGACTCTGACAGTTCCTGTTTCCTTTCCAACCTCCCAGCTGCAACTACCAATTATTACTACTGAGTTTGGTGGCTTTGTGTGCGAAGGGAGTGTTATTCGCAATTATTTTCTGCTACTAATAAGTTTAATTTGGTCTCTAGGCGATGACTCTTTTGAATTTCACCTGAATGTGGAAAACTTCCCTAGTCTCTGGATGGTATTTACCAGGCTCCACCAATAATCACCCAGTATGCTGTAGGACGCGAGGTCTATTTTTGCATTACTCGTACTCTTGGAAAAATTGCAGAAGTAATATTTGAATGCATTCTTCTTGTAAAAGTTTAGTGCCTGGCTGTTTCTTCATTGTTTCCCTCCTGAATAACAGTCCAGAAGAGAGGACAAGAAGAGTTTGCCAGGCCATGTCTCCCAGTGCCTGCTGTGTCTTCAGCCAGTGCCAGTGACAGGGTGAGATGGGCTGCACTGTTGGTGGGGAGCAGTGATGCTCTCTTCAGGAGGATTCAAGGCATCTGGGAGTTGAATGTGAGAATGATGGGAAGTGAGAGTGGAGGGGATGAAATAGAATCCCACACAGGAAAGGGGAAGAGATCCATATGGACTGTCTTCCCTTCTCTGAGAAAGAATGACTTTGGCTCTTGATTAGGGCAAGGTACACCCTCAACCCAAAGCCAGAGGTTCTCTATCACACTTATTAACAGTGGTAAAGGGTGTCAGGAGCCCACTGCATGGAAAAGCTGATATTCTAATATGTGGTAGGACTGGACTTCTATAGAAATATGCAATTTAATTTTTGAGCTGAGTAATTTCTTCCTCCTACTCTCCCACTACCTGCCTTTTCACCTGACTAAGACTTATTTATACTTCTGGAGTCAGCTTAAGTATCAGTTCCTCAGAGGGCCCTTCCCTGACAACTATATGTAATTGTGTTCTCTTGCTTTTCTATCTTGCAGAACTCTGTTTTTCCTATTTCTCACAGGTAACACACACACACACACACACATATATATTACCCAGAGATACGTATGTGTGTGTATGTATGTGTGTATTTCATAGTGTTAAAAATGGTTTTGTTTCCTAAACTGGAAAACACTATGAAATCAGAGATTATAACATTTATCACTGTTTCAGTGTACTAGTAGAGACTCAATTCAAAGTGCCACATTAGCGAAGATGATGTGTTGAAAATGATGATGATGAAGTTTTAACATGTTCATGTATCTGCCCCTTCAAGCAATTGAAGCATACCTCTATATTAACATGTGTAATATATAGTTGCAATTATTTGCCTACTTATCTGTGTCTCCCACCACATAGTGATCTTTTCAAGTGCAATTCTCTGTGACTTACATACAGTAATGCAGCACATAACAACATTTAGGTCAACAATAGACTGCATATATGACAATGGTCCCATAAGATTATAATGGGGCTGATAAATTCCTGTTGCCTAGTGATGTGATTCCCATTGCCTCATGGTTGTAAAGTCATAGGAAGCAGTGTATTACTGACATGTTTGTGGGGATGCTGGTGTAAACAAACCCATTCACTGCCAGTTCTATAAAAGTATAGCACATAAAATTATGTATAGTACACAATACTTGATAAGAATAACAAACAACTATGTTACTGGTTTATGTATTTACTATACTATACTTTTTATTATTATTTTAGAATATACTCCTTCTACTAGTTATAGAAAAAACATTAACTGTGAAACAGTCTCAGACAGATCCTTCAGGAAGTATGAGTTGTTATCATCTGTCTGTTATCATAGGAGACGGCAGCTCCATGCGTATTATTGCCCATGAAGAGCTTCTGGTGGGACAAAACAAGGAGTTGGAAGATAGTGATACTGATGATCCTGACTCCGTGTAGGCCTAGGCTGATGTGTGTTTTTGCATCTTAATTTTTAACAGAAAAGTGTGAAAAATAAAACAAACAAAACAAAAAACAATTAGCCAGGCTCTATGGCTCATGGGTGTAATCCCAGCCTGAGAGGCTGGGGCAGGAGGATCGCTTGAGACCAGGAGTTCGAGAGCATCCTGGGTACCAAATGAGTCCCCTTCTCAATAACAATTTTCAAAAATTGGCTGGGCATGATGGTGCACATCTGTAGTGACGATCAAGGAAGATCACTTGATCCCAAGAGTTTGAGGCTGCAGAGAGCTATGATCATGTCACTGCACTACAGTGTGGGTGACAGAGAAAGACCTCATCTCTAAAATAAATAAATAAATAAATAACTAGATAAAAAAGAAAACAAGCTTATAGAATGACGATATAAAGAAAAAACATTTTCGTGCAGTTGTATAATGCGTTTAAAGTGTTATTACAAAAGTCAAAAAGTTTAAAAATTAAGTTTATAAATAAAAAAATTACAGTAATCTAAGGTTAATTTATTGTTGAAGAAAAAATATTTTTTTATAAATTTAGTGCAGCCTAAGTGTACAGTGTTTACAAAGCCTAAAGAAGTGTACAGTCATGTCCTAGGCACTCACATTGACTCACCACTCACAGTCCAACTCATCCAGAGCAACTTCCAGTCCTACAAGCTCCATTTGTGTTAACAGCCCTATAGAGGTGTACCATTTTACTCTTTTGTTCCATATTTTTACTATATCTTTCTACATTTACATATGTTTAGATACTCAAATATTTACCATTGTGTTACAACTTCCTATGGTATTCAGCACAATAACATGCTGTACAGGTTTATAGCCTAGGAGCAATAGGCTGTACTATATAGCCTAGGTTTGTAGTAGGCTATACCATTTAGGTTTGTGTAAGCACACCCTATGATGTTCACACAATGACAAAATCACCTAATGATGCATTTCTCAGAATGTATCCCAATTGTTAAGCAAAATATGACTGTATTTTTGAACATCCTGTATCCGACACAATGGTTGTTGCAGAACATTTTGTAATTCATACGTGTTTATGAACCTGAAACTTGAAGCCCCTTCTGAGTTAACAGCAGAGAGAATGAAGGGGAGGGATGATTTTGCATATGGATGGGCAACACGCTGTGTTTTTACAATCTTACACCCAGATTTTAATGTTTGCAGTGTAAAGGAACCCAGGTGGCACTGAGTGGCAACTAAATCACTCTTTCTCTGCATGTAAACAGAGTAACTCAACACATGCACTCAAAAACAGAAGACATCTGCATCTCAGGAGGTATAAGCATAGTGTCAACACTGTGCCATGTCTCAGGAGCTGGTCTTGTCAAGTTTCAGTGGGAAACCACTAGACATAATGAGTGAGATGCCTGATATCCTATAATTATTATGGTATATACAATATGCTATTTATGTATCAAGTTGTATTATGTGTGTGAATAATACTATGCTATATGTAATGTAATCTCTTCATTAGAGAAAGAAGAGTTGAGGAAAGCACTGTGGTGTGGTGGTTAAGAGCACAATTTGAAATTCCCACTCTGTTACCTACTTAGTTATCTGAAAGTGGGCAAGTATTTTAAACTCTATAAACTTGATTTTTCTCTTCTGTAACACTGGGGAGGATAACAATAATCATAAGAAATAATTACTAACATTTATATATGGCTTATTTGTGACACACATTATTTTGAATACCTTAAATTTATTAACTCTTTTAATCCTTCCATAAACTCTATGAGGGAGGCAATATTATCCCCATTTTAAGGATGAAGAAACTAAGGTACAGAGAAATTAAGCAACATGAGCTGATATACACAGCTAACAAGTGGCAGAGCCAGGTTACCTCATTATTCAAACTCCAGAGGATGTGCTTTTAACCAGATCATATCTATCTTTAAAAAAATTGTTTAGTTCATGCATGCAAAACATTTAGTATTTCTGGCATATTAAAATGATTAATAAATTGTAACTATTATCATACTACATTAAGAATGACACCGATCATCAATTTAGTAACTTTTGTTGGTCATACTGTGAAATACCAAGTATACAAAAAAAGAGGAAAATTAAAGCTTTTTTCCCCAACAATCCTGTTAAAATTAATGATAGATGACAACAAATCAACAGCAAATTTTATTTCATGTGAATATTTTTGTAAGAATAGTGTGGGTATAAATTTTAGGGTTAAGAAATGAATGAAAGTTCTGTTGATGAAAAAAGTAGAATTTAGAATTAGGAGTCTAGTCAGGTTGAAGTCCTATATTGTACTTATTTATAAGGCTTATTCTAATGATAGAATTATAACTATGTAGATATGTTCATTCATTTTCATCATCTATTTTGGTTCTACTAGTGGCAAATATATTCACTTTAAACTAGCTAACCATAGTTTATAAGACTCATATTCACCAGTTTATTATTTTAGTGTTTGATGGCTAAAATAAACATCAGAATAAACTTTCAGGGAGTATTTTAAATAAGACATCCTAGGACTAAGACACTGAGAGACTCTATTAAGTTCCTAAATATATTAACAAAAATGTATTGAGCAAATATTCTCTGTTGGGCTCCATGTGATTCCTATTATCATTGACCATTATGAAATCTGATAATACCCATGAGTATGTCTACTAACCATAAAGCAGACCAGGACAAATCAACCAAGTTGTGTTTGAATAGAAATTTTTAAAGAAAAAAATGCAAAGCACAGTCCAATGTTTAGCCAAGAATTAGAGGGTTGAAACCAGGCTTATTTATTTTCATCTTCTTTCTGCCATCTTTTAACCAACCTTCTCAGAATAAGATGTGATTTTTGAGACAGAATGAAACACATATCCAAATTTTAATACAGTAAGAATAGGTATCCTGAATAAATGAGAACTCTAGACAATCAAGGTTTCAAAATTCTACGCTTCCTGGGAGTTAAAGAAGTTTGGCAGAAACAGAACAAATTAATCAGCAGATTCATCACCTGCCAATTTTTTCTGTACAATTTTCTTGATTCTGGGAGCATCTGGGTCCAGGCAGATTTTCCTCCCATCCTTCAGTGTGGCTCTGCAAGAGAGAACAGGGTTATCTGTGGGTGTCCTGACCTGAATATCAGAACTAATCCAAATCCATGAGACTGGAGGAAACGAGTGCATATGCAGATGGTGGTAGAGGGTTTCTCTGATAAGGCAATAGCACAGAAACAGCAACTTACATAACTTCGACTTGGTTGCAATGGGTTCCTTTCCCGATCACTTCCAAACTTTGGATGTTTTTGGGATGAATTCCAGAGGTTGTCTTCATACACATGCAGCGCAGTTCAGCATACAAGTCACTGTCTAGACTTTCCTCTAGGGTAGAAAATGTGACGTATTGGTGGTCATGAATATTTTCCTCAGGTATCTTATTTGCAGATTGAGGGTAATTGTACCTCTCTCATAAAGCCATTGTGAATATGATCTGTAACGCTTTAGTAAAGTGCCCAGCAGATTGCCCAGCATACAAGAAGTGAGACGTGACCCCACTGTGTGCCTCCTCCAATTGGAGTTGTTGGTATAATGGCACTCTCCAGCCCCAGAAGCACCAAGCTAGTCTTAACCCCAAAGATAGGTGTAGCAGAAGCAGCAACAGGTGCAGGGAAGAAGGGCCTCTACCTTTGCCTTTCGCCAAGTTTCTCTTAGTTTGTCCTTTGGTGGAGGAAGCCAGAGTAGTCAGCAGCAGCAACAGAAGCAGCAGCACCTGCAAGGCATGAAGTGGTTTCGCACTGTTACAGGAAGGGGTGGTATAAAGTCTGAGGCTCATGGTGGAGAAGGCTGAGCTAGAGTTGTTTCCAGAGCCAGAAGACCTCTGAGTGAGGGTGAGTTGCTGCCTACAAGTCTGCAGATAAGTGGCTTCTCATGCCCTGAAGATGTCATTTATATGCTCTCTCTCAAAGCCAGTAAGAAGGAAGAGATAGGGAAGGAGGAAGTGAGGGTATGTGGTGATACACACACAAGCATTTGAAGCTGTGCCCAACCCAGAGAAAGACCAGACAGGTCAAATTCCTACTAAGTTGCTTAATACGCATCACTTCACATTCCCACTCTCCCTTTCTCAATACTTATCTTCCTTACACATGTGTAAGAACTCCGTTCAGGAAGGTAAGAACTAGACTGAAATGCTACATGCATTTTCTTTGTATGATTTATAACAATATGCCCTGCCTTTTCTATAATGCAGTTTTTAGGCTTAATAGAAACTTTAGGAGCACCTGAAGGCACAAACTTGTGGCCCTTGAAAGAGAAAGTTATCTTTCCTTGTTAGTGCCAAAGAAAGCAAATGTTCTTTTCATGGAAGTTGATAAATATTGGGATTGGTTTTGAGCATGTAAGTAAAATAAGAGCCAGTTACCATCAAAGGTTGTCTTTGGATTTTAGCTTATTGGATTCTTTCTGCCTTCAATCTATATTATGTTTTGTAATTTCATCTAGAAACTACAAATGAAACTCATCCTCCTTTGTATTACAAAAGAAGCTACTTGTTTCTACCACCTAAGAATACCTAAAAAGCACGACCCAGCATATTTTTCTTTTTCTTTTTAATTCAACAGAAAAATTATATAATTTATTGCAAAAGATTCATACGCTGCAGATGTATTTGAAATAAAACACAAATTTCTCTTCATCATTTCTCCACATTCCTACGCTTCAGTGGTAAACACTGGTAACAATTTTGCATTAGTTTTCAATTCTATCTGCATTTATATGCACACATGTGTATGTATACAGTGAGACACGTTTAAGACATAGAGGTACACATATACATAGAAGTATTGTATATGGATCACTATACAGCTGACTTTTATCCTTCAAAAAATATGTGTTCCTTATCTTTTAAGGCCATCTTAATGTAGTTTTCCCCCATTCTTCTTAATGACCACGTGATGTCCTATGGTAAGAACAATAGTTACTCAACCTTGCCTTGTTGGTGCCCTTCAGGGTGTTTCCAATTTTGCACTATTAGAAATTGTGCAAGAAATGTCCTTACCAAGAAAAATATTTGTTCCTGAATTCTCAGACCCAAATTAAAGGTTTTGGTCTGAAATGCTATATCCCTACAAAGATAGAGAGGTGGACCTACACATTACATGTTGGCTTTATGTTATTTTCTGGTTCTCTGTCCCATCTGTAAGACTTCCTTCCTCAACTGAACCATGCACTTTCGTAGGGAGTGGCATGTCCTGTGTTTGTTTGAATGCCTCATGTATCCTATAACATGTAGGATACTTCAATATAAAGTAGATCTTAAATAATTAATAAATCAATGAATACGTATCACATGAAAGTTTCTCTATCTTTTCTAATCACCTACAATTCCAGGCCAAACTCGACAGGACCCAAAGCAACTATACTATTTAAATTGATTTGGAAGATTGTCAGTAAAGAAGAGGCAGATGTAAGTGGCACTGGCAACAAGTTTTCTCCCTTTTACTACTATGTATAAGTCTCACAGAATATTATTTAAATTTTCCATATTCTTTTCTTATTTTTCATATCTTTAAATTTTAGAAGAAATGCTTAAAATACTAAATGTTCAAAATTACTGTCTATCAAAAGGATGAATACAGTAATTTTTTTAATTATGTTTTTGTTTTCAAGCCAGTTTTCCCTATTGTATAATAGTTATCTACTATGTCTACTCAAGTTCTCAGGTCCTGTTTTTAAATGCGATAAGCTACAGACCACATTTGACAGTTTACTTTAGAAGTAAGCAGACTTCCAAATTAACTCACCCTGGAAAGGTTTCGTGACTTGATGGTGACATTCTATCTCTGAGTAAAGTATTTTATTATGAGTTCCTCAAATGATTGATGTAGTAATTAATGTAGAACCTACTGACACTAAATAGGACAATGATTTATTTCTAAGTTTAGCTGAAACAAAAAGTTTTATTGATTGTTTTGTATATAGACATTTAGCCTGTGTGCTGTAATCTGTAGCTAATGATTTTAACTTCGGTATTGTACCCTCCAATGAAAAAGAAGACAACTCTAGTATGAGGAGTTTTTTCTGCCTTATTTTAAGCTTTTCTACTATATAAAGCCCTTGTAACTTGTGAAAGACTCTAGAACACCCCCAACTTTGTGGATGTGTCTTCCCAGGTCTATCTTCCCATCTGGCTTTCAATAAACATGTATAAAATTATTTCTGCCTCACTAGCCTTAGTTTCAGTTGATGAATGTATTTCTTATTTTTCTCCACCTCATTTATTGTTTTCTTTAAATTAGAGTTTAGCAGTAGAACATATTTAATTGAAATGATTTTTCTCCCTGTCTCAACACAGAAATTTCTAGTCTTAAGCAAGCTTAAAGGAAGGGTGTAAGCTGAGAGTTCGGGGTCTTCTGAGAGTTGAGATGTGGAGTTAATTGCAGAGATAAGCTCAGCAGGACACAAAATGAGGGGAGCAGACTTCTTTCTCTTTCCTCCTGTGGGGTGACTTTATAGCTTTTTGTCATTATTGAGATTGAGATATTGTGAATTCGCAAGTCATATACATTTTCATTCAAACATAAGATCAAAGCCATTTCCAGAGCAAGATATAAAGGGTTTTTTTTTTTTAACACTATTCATAGTATATTTCGTTTTCTGTTCAACCCCAAAATACATTGCTGAGAATGTTTATTGGCTTCACTGGACACTTTTTTTTCCCCCTACTTAACACTATCCAGATTTCTTTCCTCGTTCATTAGTAAAATTTCCTAAAATTCCCTAATCTTTTTAAGAAAACTGTATGAAAAGTTTTCTAAAGTAATGATGCTTTTGAGTGAGTTGACACCAGGAAAAAGGCAGGCTATTTCCTACCAGGAAACCAACTAGTGGGTTAATACCAGGAAAGAGGTGACTCCAGTATCATGGAGTCATTGTCTTAATCAACAAATGTGGCTTGTCACGAAAGACACATCGTCAGCAAAATTCGTGAGGAAGTAGTAACAGATTTCTTGAGTCATCAAAATTTCTTAAGGATATCAGTCAGCATTTGATATAAAACAATATTTTGCTAGTTTTTATTAACTCAAAAAATATTGATTAAGCATCAGTTGATTAAGCCTGAACTTCCTAACAGGTTTTACGAAGTTCTCTTTGCGTGACTTGCTCATTTAATTATTTATTTTTTAAAAGTCAGGCCTAAAATATTTGTGTAAAGCAATGGGATATGAAAAATACTCTACTCTTGCTGCTATGATGACAACTGCTGCTGTTAATTGCTGTTACTGTCATTTGCATCATTCCCTTCCATTTCCACGTTGAGAAACACTGTACAGATGATGATAAACTGAGTGTACAAAACTGGTTAAAAGATGTTTTTAAATAACTTATTCAGTTAAAAGCACACTGTTATACAAAATTATTGTTTAAATAAATGCTAGAATTAGAGAAGAGTTATTTTGTTCCTTGTTTTTAAAATAACTTGACAGCCTTTTTATTAATCTTACATCGTCATTGTGGGTTTGTGTATGTGTGTGTTGGGGGGTGCTAAGTTATTTTAGCTCTTTTTTCTTTAAGTCATCTTATAAATAGCAGAGTCATGAAGGAAGCAAGCAAATTATCTAAGACTCAAAGCACATTTTATGTTAGCTATTTTAAAAGAAAATATCTAGAGACATTGGAAGACCACTATCTATAAAATTAAGGCATAGATTACTTCTTCTCTGCCTCACACAGAACATTTTTAACACACATTTCCCAAATCCTTCTTTCAAGTATGAAGGAAATAGACTACCACAAGCAAATCAATCATAAAAGCAATTAGTACCAAAAATGCTAAGGATAGTACAATGTTGAGTCTGTTCATTAAAGTATCTTAATCAATAAATTTAAAAGACTAGCCATCAAAATTTTTCTGTAAGTGCTGAAACCAAGTGTGCTTAGTGTATAACTGAGTTGACAAGAATTGTTCAGATGTTAATTGAGGTTTTACTGTCTACTGTCCAGAGTGAAACATGGGGTGAAAATGGGAGGACAGTGGGGAGGGTGAAGGAGTTGAGGGGGGAGTATCTTTCTGGGCACTATTATATACAATACTTCAAAGTTTTGCCGGACTCAGAATTTGTGTTTTAAATTACGTTGATTAATATCATTTGTTAAATCTCAAATGTATGAAAGTTACCTAGTTTCCTTATATGCTCATTCATTAAGGAAATTCTAACATAATGTTCTAGAGCCTGCAAACACATAAAATTGTTAACAAGTACCATTAATCCTCTTTTGTTGTGTAATAAGCCGACCTCATTGTTAGTGGCTTAAAATATTAATTTATTGCTTCTGATAATTCTGTATGTTAGCGTTTATTCTGCTAAGCTCACTTGAGTGCAGTCAGGAGCAGCTGAAATGGCTGAAAATAAAGAGTGGGACAATAGGGTGACAATAGTCAATAATAACTTAATTGTACATTTAAAAATAACTCATAAATAATGTAATTGGATTGTTCGTAACCCAAAGGATAAATGCTTGAGGGGATAGATACCTAATTCTCAATGTGCTTATTTCACATTGCATGCCTGTATCAAAACAGCTCATGTACCCCATACATATATACAGCTTGTATGTACCCACAACGTTTTTTTAAGAAATAAGAAAAATAATAAAATAATTTAAAACAAAATTTTAATGGCTTAAGTCACCTGAGAGGTGGTTGGTGTTGGCTGCTGGCTGTGATTTCTACTGGGGCACCTGGGTTCCTCTCCTATTCTTTTAAATATAATTATTTAACTTCTCACTAATAAGCAGAAATGAGGAATGGTGGGAGAGAAGGAGAATAGGCAAGGGAAGGGGAGGGAAGAGAAGAAGAAGGAAAAGGAGAGAAGGAAGAAAACAGAAAGGAAAAAACAGGCAAGTCATAGTCCCTTCCAACACCCTCCTCCTCTCATCTTTGTCTCCTCTAGTCTTCTCTTTTCTAGTTCTTCCCCTCACCTCTTCTCCCCTTTCTTCCACTCTTCTTACTGGAAAATCTTTGTTCGTGGGAAAACTGAGTATATTTGCAGCAGAAAACCTTAACTTAGACTGAAAGTTCCTCATCTTTATAATTTCCAGATCATAAGGATCCTGCAAAGATAATAGGCATGTAACAGGATTATCGATTAATATCAATAAATTAATATTTGATTGATGAATACTTATACAAAGGAAAATATATCATATATTCTGATAGGTACTATGTAATTGACAGAAAATATCCAGAGAGCATATCATTTCCAGAGCTTCTTTAAAAGACTCTGGTGGCTTACGCCTGTAATCCCAGCACTTTGGGAGGATAAGGCGGGCTGATCATGAGGTCAAGAGATCAAGACCATCCTGGCCAACATGGGGAAACCCCGTCTCTGCTAAAACTACAAAAAAAATTAACTGGGCGTGGTGGCGCGTGCCTGTAGTCCCTGCTACTCTGGAGGCTGAGGCAGGAGAATCGCTTGATCCTGGGAGGCAGAGGTTGCAGTGAGCTGAGATTATACCACTGCACTCCAGCCTGGGCGACAGTGAGACTTGGTCTCAAAAAAAAAAAAAAAAAAAAAGACGCATAGCATATTCTAATTTATACAAGTACATGCCAATATAAACATGTATAATATAATCCAACTGGAGTGTGAATGTATGTACATACATATTAATATGATTAAACTTCTTTCTTTCCTTTTCTTGTGTTTCATAAAAAGCAATTTCATATAAATACCTATTCTTAGGTATTTATATAGTAAATTTGAGGGACAAGGGAAGTTGAAGTACTAATGAAGATTGGGATGAGACAGAACCTCCTTTGTCATTTAGATAGGGAAATGTTAAGTATAACCTAAGAATATGTATTTAAATGAAATTGCTCTTTTAATTTTAGAGTGACAAAGGGACTTGTTTAGCCGAAATCACTTGTTTTTGAATACCTAGTATGTGCTAGGCACTGTCCCAGGAACTGAGATGAAGTTGATGAGCATTGTTCCTGCCTTCATGAGGCTTACATGAAGCTAGAACAGAGAGACCTTAAACAGATGACAATAAACACATAGGCTCAATAAACTCTACAGTAACTCCGGTGAGAAAACTTTATGAAGGAAAAGTACAGAGTGCTATGAGAGGGTATAAAAGGGTCCTCCTCAAAGGTAGGAGTAAGGGTTGGAGAGGTTTCCTTAAGAAAGTAAAAGGCAAGCTATTCCAGAAGGAAGGATGGTAGTTACCCTGGTAAAAGTGAGGGGAGGTATTATAGATTGAGAGGATTGTGCATGCCAAACCCCTTGTTGGACTACTGCTAGACAAGGAGAAAAGAGGGTAAACAAGTTATAATTTAATTAAAACCGAGCAGGGTGGCTCATGCCTGTAATCCCAGCACTTTGGAGGCTGAGGCGGGCCGATGACCTGAGGTCAGGATTTCAAGACCAGCCTGGCCAACATGGTGAAATCCCATCTCTACAAAAATACAAAAACTAGCTGGGCATGCTGGTAGGTGCCTGTACTCCCAGGTACTCGGGAGGCTGAGGCAGGAAAGTCGCTTGAACCTGGGAGGCAGAGGTTGCAGTGAGCCGAGGTCATGCCATTGGAGTCCAGCCTGGGCAACAGAGTAAGACTCAGTCTCAAAAAAAAAAAAAAAAAAGACGTCTACCATGAGCCAGGTTATTGAATTTAGAACAGTATCTGACAGCCTGAAGATCAGTATAATTTGTTAATTCATTAACTCATGCATTAATGCTACACTGGGGATGCAGATGTAGATATAATATGGTTAATGCTCCAGGATAGCTAGAGAGGATGAAGAAACCTATAAACAAATAAGAGCAATGCAGTATTTTTGTTGTAATTCAGATAATGAGATGTCATGGGAACATCAAATCGGAAGCCGTGAGCTCTGCCAAGGAGCTGGTATTACTTGAGCTGAGTTCTTAAGGATGAATAAGCCTCCTCTTATATGCAGGTAGTGGCCCTAGCAAATGCAAAGTCATGGGCCTAGGAAAGAACATGCCCAGTTAGGGAACTGAACACCTGACTATAGTGAATTTGAGGGGCAAGGGAAGTTAAAGTGCTGATCAGGAGTGGGATGAGACAGAAAGAACGTCATCTGTCATGCTTAGAAACCTTTATTTTATGTTTAGGAAACAATTTAGGTAGGGAAGAATTTAGATAGGGAAATCTTTGTGTTTTCTAAAGACCCCAGAAGCCACTGGTGCTGTGAAGGAATAACTAGAAGGGAACTGAACTTGGAGAAAGGTTGAGCCAAGGCAATGATATTGGGGAATGAGGGCCTTCTCTGCCAGTCAGAGAGGAGCAGAGTTAGTGTTTTAAATTACATAGAATTAAAGATAAGTAAAATGTATTGTAACAGTATATGAAGGAGAAACAATATGAGTGAAGTTCAGAAATCTTTTAATGTTTATTCAAAGGACAAAATAAAGACTATGAACCAATGAGACACATAGTAAAAAAGTACAATTTTAATATAATGAATGTAATACATATGTAATTACTCATAACAAAATGGTCAAAACCTTTAAAAGATACACAATAGGCATCTAAAAAGCTTAGCAATGCTAAATATATAATAAATATATATTATATATAAATGTATAATATATAAATACATATGTTTTTACCAAGAAATGTTTTATTATTCTTGCAGTAGCTTTGTTAATTGCACAAAATTATGTTCTGTTTTTGCCATTTAAATATTATCACACAATCCTATTCTGAAAGACAAATGTTCATTAAAAACAAAGCAAAAATAGAAATTCACAACCATTAATTACCTAGGTTTGTCATTTAAAGGTTTAAAGAAAAAAAGGGAGGAGCTTTCCTTCAAGCCTTTTCACAAGTGTCACATTTTCTCTTTAAAAGGGAAGGATTTCCAAACAAAGGTGAAATAGCTTAAACAGAAATATTTATAAAAATAAACTTTACAGCATTATCAAGGATATGAAGACAACACTGACTAACTGGTTTCATTACCGCATCTTCCCCCACCCCCAACCCCAGTGTGTCCCACCAGGAGTAGAACAGGCTTTACATTCAGACAGAAATGCTTCAAAATCCCAGTGAAAAACCCGACAGGCCTCTTCCCTGCCCTCCCCGCTCCAGCTTGTCTTCTGCAATCCTCTAACCCAGGTTCTACTCTGTGAAAGGGGCCAAAGCTGGGAGTGGGGAGGGACCTTGCCCCAGCATGGCCACCTTATATATAATTATATATTCTACCATAAATGCTGGCCTTCTGCAAATTATGATTTTGTAAAATCTAACCCATACAGAGGGATAAAAAATTGACATCCCTTGGATGACTTCTCCTTGTTTTTTTTTTTTTTCAACATTCCAAGCCCTCTCTGGTCCCCTATCCAAGGAGAAATGCTAGGGCCTCGAGGATGTCGCTATATATTTTTATAACTAAATGATAAATTTATATTCAAATTGTTTGAATACGTTTCCAAAACTTTCAGAGTACAAGTCATTGTTAAGTTTGCCTTTACTTTAAAAACTAAAAGAATACATTTCTATATAAACTAGCAGTCAGGAATTTGCCTGTTTTCTAGCTTCTTCATCTATCTAAAATATATATTTAGTTACTAGAATTATGGTACTCCTAATAAAATAGTTAATAAGTGCATGTAAAATCAAAGTTTAAAAGTAAATGATCGCAGTTTGCCATACTAAAAAGATAAAGAATGTCTAAAATTATAGGAAGATATTAGCCCTTATAGAACTTAAACTTTTAGAAATTCTGAATAAGGAAATATATTCTACACAGATAAGGTGCGAAACACTCAGCTTTCTAAAGTGAAATAATTAAACGTATCCCACGATCAAGAGTAAGGAAATTCTCTAACATATTCCCCAAGAAACATTAAAATATTTCCTATTTCTTAAAAAACTGAAGATAACAGTATATCTCCATCAACAGAATTCTTATGAAACATCATTTCCATATTAAATCCACAGCCTTCTCAGTTAATACCTTAAGGAATATTTCTTGGAAATATAATAGTCACCTTCAATTCAAGACACTTTGAAAGATTAACAACCAGTGATTCCTGGCTCACACTATAGTGAATTGCCAAAACTTCAATAGCATAGCAGATAAAATAACAGCAAATAGCAGAGGTACTATGCTAAACACTTCATTAGCTGAGCTGAAAGCTTAAGGGGCAAACAGGTTTTCCTCACACTCTTCAAAGTGAGGAATCCAGGAAGAAAGCTAACTACTGGAAAACCAAATAAACAAACAATAACAAAATCTTCCCTTCTTGTCTTCCCTGGGTTCAGAGACCTCCAGAAAACTTTTCTGCTGAAGACTGGGAAACTTTTCCATGCGTGCTCATTTCTCTTAATCAGTTTTCCTTGTTTCCACTGTTGAGAAGAATATTACATTAGTTTAACCATTTTTCACACTCCTTTCTACTCCACCCTGTTGTCAAAACTCAGCGTTTATAATGTTTGGTAAAAAAGGAGGACACAAAAATCAATAAAAGCAATGGGTAAACAAAAAACATAACTTAGTGACGAGCTGTGTGTAACTGCTCAAGTAATTACATGTAAGATTGGTATAAAGATTTTCCAAGGACAATCCAGAAAAACTTTCCCAATTTAACAACCTTTTAATTCTAAACATGAAAAGTGTTACTTAAATCGTACAGAGAATAAAGACCTTGTAAAGTCTATGGTCTCCCTAGATGAGATTTAAAAACCACAAAGATCAAAGTGACAAGTACCCGTCCAAAATTTTCTGGATGACTTTCTTTAGAAAAGGGGCTTCTGGATCAAGACAAATTTCCTTCCCGTTCTTCAGGGAGGCTCTGAAGGAAAGAAAAAGAAGATACACTCATGAGATACCAAGGCTGAAGACCCAGGCTGCGGGACTTCCCTCTTGCCAAGGCCGCAGTGGACACAGCAGCACAGAACTTACACCACTTCCACCTTGGAGCACTGCGGGCCTATGGCGAACACTTGCAGATTGCTGATCATTTTGGGGTGAACTCCCTGCGTGGTCTGTAAACAAACGCAACGCAGCTCTCTCAACACAGCAGCGACAGGACCAGCTGGGGAAGAAAAAGAGACACCCTTTATAGGGCAGGTTGCTGGGAGAGTTCCCTGGAACGCAGCGACCCCGCAGAGGCTGGGATGCACCGCTGTGCCCGAGTGCGAGTGCGTCCCGCGTGCCATGCGCTCTCACCGCTGGCGATGGGCCCTGGCGGCGTCAGCAGCAGCAGCACCAACAGCGCGCACAAGGAGCTCGAAGGACCGGGGACACGGGCCGCGCGGCTGGACAGGAGGCTCATAGTGGTCAAGAGAGCGCTGCGAGCGGTCGCGGGTTCCTGAACTGGGTGGAGGAGCGGAGATTCGAGGAGCGGAGATTCGAGGATCCGGAGCACTGTGGCTTCCTCGTGCCTTCTGCACTCCTTTTATCTACACTCATCTCTCCCCACTGACAGGAAACTCAAGCTTTGGGATGCTGGGGAAATTCCCTGAACTCATGGGGCCGTGTGGAAAGAAGAGGTTGGGGGAGGGGGGCCAGACAATGGGAACTGGTGGGGAGGGTGGCCAGGAGGAGCTGCGTGCACCTCTACCGAGAGGGACGTTGTAGCCCTGCTCCGCGGTGGAGGGAGCTGTGGCTCCAGCTAGAAGGGAGTAGCGATTCAGCAGGATTCAGCAGGGCCTCATGCCCTGGGCCTGAGCGGGCTAGGGATGCCGGCTTTTCTGAGGCACGCAGCCCTCTGGGAGATGCTCCTCCTCTCCTTCTAGAGAGAAAAGGTGGAACCAAAGTAGCAGGAGCCTTGATTTGAGACAAATTTCTGAAAGTCAATCCTTTCTAATTATTATTATTATTAATCAGGAAATGTTGTTCGTGTTCGAATTGCTATAAACTGAAAGTCCTTCCTGTCTTCCTTGCAGGCAGGTCATTCTAGGCTTCTTGAATGATTCTCTGACTTCAGACAGCTTTGGAAGCCAAGATAACATGATAACAAGAGACCCTTGTCTGTTGCCACTTGAAGTCAGTGGCCTGAAAGGACCACTGAATTTTGTTAACTCCCCTACAGATCACCTTCTTTGGTGAGTAAGTCCGCTTACTGAGAATTCTGTACTTGTAGTATAGCAAGTATATGTGTGTCCAGGTAGTTAAACAACAATCTTCCAAAATCACCCAGCAAATTGCCATGGAAGATATCTTGCTATTGGCAGTTGCTATGCTATTGAATTGGAAGATGTTTTGGTCTTCTTGGGGGTGAAGTGTAGTATGGTGAGCACAGGCTAAAGCTTGCCAGGGATCCCAGGCCTGCCCCAGCTCTGGACCCACCCCCAGATGTGTATTTGACACCATTTGGAGATGCTGTGGGAGGCTGATGAGTTTGAAGGGCTCATGTGAAAGCTTCTTGTAGGGGGTTGTATCAATTTGGCAGCACAGCAGCACCCAGTCTGTTTTCCCTCAAACAACTTCATGGAGGGAGAAATGCTCCCCACAGGCTTCTGGAACCATCGAGTTTCATGATTACTGGTGACCAACGCTGTTTCCACAGGCCTACTCTAGTCCCCAGTGAGCCCTGCACTGCTGCCTGAAATTGAAGGGTGAAGTAGTTTCCAGCTTCCTCTCCCTCTTTCCTTCTGTTATCTGTGGAGGAGTTAAAGCACTGAAGGTTTAAGGGTTTTCCACTGTATTGCTCCATGGCAGGAATGGGTTATTGTATTGGAATGACACATAGGCTTTCTTTCACAGAAATCTAACTAGATCCTCTTCTGGCTGGTTCTGAAGACCCTTGCCCTCACGGCAGACCAGCAAAGGTCATCAGTAAACATGATGGCAATGAGAAACCAGTCATGAAACACAACTCTTTTTCCTTGTCTCCTATGATACCGGGAATTTTATTAACTCCCCCATCCATCACTTCCATTGGTGAGCAAGAAAGAGGTGTCATAGACTTTTACAACTTTTATTCTGGAAGGAAACTTCAGAAATTCACTGGCTGAGTAAGGTTTGGTTGTATGGGCCTTACTCTGTGGGAAACTAAATGAGAAGTCTTCACAGCTTCCTGACATCACCAGCATCATACCTGACTCAGAAAATGTAATTCTTCATCTTTCTGGGGAGTGGTAATCTGTAGAAAACAGCCTGCAGATTTAGTATGTTGACATTTTAGAGATTAGAATGTATCTAAAGACAAAAGTTAAGCCTTGGTGAAGCGATAAGACTTCAAAAAATCTTGGGCAATTAAATTCAACTTAACCACAGGGAATAAACCATAGTATAAGACTTTGTTTTTTTAAAAAAAGTTTAATTACATAGGTTATTCACTTTTAAACTGTGTGTGTGTGTGTGTTTAGGTTAGTTCTAAATAAGCTATTTTAAACATAAGTGAACATATGAATTTGTTTTTGGCACCAAATGGTGAAATCTGAGATGGATCATGAGATAAGATTGCCAGTTCCTCCTGACGGTCTTATAAATGTATATATCTCACCTGGTTTATGCTCTGAATCAATTCACTGTAGCTTGTTTATGGAATGCAAGAAGAAAAAAATTCCTTCTTTAGCTGACAAGCGGGTGATAGAAAGTCCCCACTAGAAGTGGGCTGTTGGGTTGCCCAACCTAATCAGGAAGCAATATGTCACTTAAACTGGCTTCCCATGGAAATCACTCTGGCCCACTGCCCATGTCTGGTTCCTATATAGGCATCTTGGATGTTGACTTTGTACAAACGTGGATGGTCCAAAAGTCCTCTGAGGTTGAGTATGACAACACCAAGAACCACTGAAGACACAGCACTCTAACAGTAGTTGCTTCTTTAAACAAAAGCCATTTGTCTTACCTGCACTGTATCCAGGTGGTAGAGAACAACTCTGTTATTTTTGTTCCCAACTAAAATAGAACAATTCATCCAATGGTATCAGCATCCTGATAGCCTGAAGGCTTAACTGTCTGTCTAAAGCAATCCTATTTTAGTCATTATACCACAGTATAATGTAATATAAACTAATACAGTATAAATGATTTTTGCCTTCCAAAACACTTTCATGTTCATTATTGCTTGAGCATCACATTGATTCCTAGATAAGAGAGATTTTCTCCCCCATTTTGCAGCTAGGCAAAGTAAGTAGAGCATGAGTTAAGTAGTAGAAAATCCAGCACTGGCAGTCAAGCACCAGAGAATCTGCCCCAGTAATTTTTAATGGTTTCCCGATTACAAACCACTTTCTTCACAATTGCTGGCAAACACCCCCCAACGGCTCTCCACAATCTGGCTAAGCACTTTACTGTGTTTCCCGACAACCACATTTTAAGCTATTGATATCCTCAATCCTTCCACTCCAGTCTTTGAGATTGCAGTAATATCAAGGGTCCTAGAGGCTTCCAAGACATTCCACCTGAGACCGTCCTCTGCTTTCTGTTTATTTAGTTATTTTATTTATTTATTTATTTTTTATTATACTTTAAGTTCTAGGGTACATGTGCACAACATACATGTTTGTTACATATGTATACATGTGCCATGTTGGTGTGCTGCACCCATTAACTCGTCATTTACATTAGGTATATCTCCTAATGCTATCTCTCCACCCTTCCCCCACCCCACAACAGGCCCCAGAGTGTGATGTTCCCCTTCTTGTGTCCATGTGTTCTCATTGTTCAATTCCCACCTGTGAGTGAGAACATGTGGTGTTTGGTTTTTTTGTCCTTGTGATAGTTTGCTGAGAATGATGGTTTCCAGCTTCATCTATGTCCCTACAAAGGACATGAACTCATCATTTTTTATGGCTGCATAGTATTCCATGGTGTATATGTGCCACATTTTCTTAATCCAGTTTATCATTGTTGGACATTTGGCTTGGTTCCAAGTCTTTGCTATTGTGAGTAGTGCCACAATAAACATACGTGTGCATGTGTCTTTATAGCAGCATGATTTATATTCTTTTGGGTATATACCCAGTAATGGGATGGCTGGGTCAAATGGTATTTCTAGTTCTAGATCCCTGAGGAATCGCCACACTGTCTTCCACAATGATTGAACTAGTTTACAGTCCCACCAACTGTGTAAAAGTGTTCCTATTTCTCCACATCCTCTCCAGCACCCGTTGTTTCCTGACTTTTTAATGATTGCCATTCTATCTGGTGTGAGATGATATCTCATTGTTGTTTTGATTTGCATTTCTCTGATGGCCAGTGATGATGAGCATTTTTTCTTGTGTCTTTTGTTTGCATAAATGTCTTCTTTTGAGAAATGTCTGTTCATACCCTTCGCCCACTTTGTCAGATGAGTAGATTGCAAAAATTTTCTCCCATTCTGTAGGTTGCCTGTTCACTCTGATGGTAGTTTCTTTTGCTGTGCAGAAGCTCTTTAGTTTAATTAGATCCCATTTGTCAATTTTGGCTTTTGTTGCCATTGCTTTTGGTGTTTTAGACATGAAGTCCTTGCCCATGCCTATGTCCTGAATGGTATTGCCCTAGGTTTTCTTCTAAGGTTTTTATGGTTTTAGGTCTAACATTTAAGTCTTTAATCCATCTTGAATTAATTTTTGTATAAGGTGTAAGAAAGGGATCCAGTTTCAGCTTTCTACATATGGCTAGCCAGTTTTCCCAGCACCATTTATTAAATAGGGAATCCTTTCCCCATTTCTTGTTTTTGTCAGGTTTGTCAAAGATCAGATAGTTGTAGATGTGTGGTATTATTTCTGACAGACAAACAGAGAGCCAAATCATGAGTGAACTCTCATTCACAATTGCTTCAAAGAGAATAAAATACCCAGGAATCCAACTTATAAGAGATGTGAAGGACTTCTTCGAGAAGAACCACAAACCAGTGCTCAACAAAATAAAAAGGACACAAACAAATGGAAGAACATTCCATGCTCATGGACAGGAAGAATCAATATCGTGAAAATGGCCATACTGCCCAAGGTAATTTATAAATTCAATGCCATCCCCATCAAGCTACCAATGACTTTCTTCACAGAATTGGAAAAAACTACTTTAAAGTTCATATGGAACCAAAAAAGAGCCCACATTGCCAAGTCAATCCTAAGCCAAAAGAACAAAGCTGGAGGCATCACGCTACCTGACTTCAAACTATGCTACAAGGCTACAGTAACCAAAACAGCATGTTACTGGTACCAAAACGGAGATATAGACCAATGGAACAGAACAGAGCCCTCAGAAATAATACCACACATCATCCTCTGCTTTCTAAATCCCTCACTTTCTTCCAGATAGATTCAAAGTCCTTTCTTCTTTGAAAAGACTTATTCTGACAAAGTCATTTGTAGGGTATTCTTTCCACGTTTGCTCTTTGAACATCTAGTATACTTTTAATAACTACCTCATGAGGCAGAGTTTAATTATTCCTTAATTTTGCCTTTGTCTTCCTCAAGTCAACTATAAACTCCTTAAACTCAGTGATGATGTCCTGCATTTCTCACAAAACCTCCCATAATTTCTTATTGTAGCAGTGAGCAGTCTGTGAATACTTGCTGATGAATAATGATAGTATCTTTTTAAAAAGTTTACAGTGTTGTTTACCTTACAAGTAGATCTTAAAGAGAAAAGGATGGGGCTGTTTACTGTTATTAACTCCTCTATTTTTCTAAACTTTACAATTTTGAATTGGCTACCTCCTATGTGGGAAATTATTTCTTGGTTATTCTTAGAGAAAGTTAGAATGATATTAATATTTTCATTCTTTGGAATCCAAACTATTCAGAAGAATGTTCAGAATGCAGAAAGACATTTTATATTAAATGAAATAAAATTGTACAACTAAAGTATTGACCAAATAACATAGTTTCTATGACATTGAGATTGTAGGATGTAAATGACAAGGGGAAATTCTGATTATGTTATACTGTGTTGAATGTTAACAGTGTGGGTATGTCATTCTAAATTGATCTTTTCCAGCAAACCAGAGAGCCTTTAATTATGTGATTTATTATTTGGCATAGGCCTTTTCAAATGTTTTTCTAAGGTTCTATTTTCTTTTTAATATCCGCTATTCTTTATATTACCTTTAGGAAATGCTATACAATTTCAATAACTAAGGATGTGAGCACTTTGTTATCAGGTTAAGCATATCGAGGGCATCAGCATAAGGAAGGCAATAAGAGTTTAAGTGGAGGATAGAGTTACTTGTATGCAAAAGAAAAGAAAAAAGGTAGTAACTCTTTGGTTTATGTTGCAATGTAAGTGCAGTTTGTCTGTCTCCTTCTAAATTGGGCTGACAGTCCAATGAAGAAGCAGCATCATCCAGGGAATAACTTTGCTTCAAAGTCGCTTCACTTTTTCTATAAAATGTCAGAAATATTTTCTCTCCTTTGGCCAGTTATCTAATTTTCCTTGCTGCCCGTTTCAGGTAATATCTGTTGGAGGAGCAAATCAGTGAGCCTTGATTGGGTCTATACCGAGCTAAACTCCAAATAATCACAGCTAGGCTTTTCTTTCCCACCTTCTGTGTGGATGGGGCAGCTAGTTATCTATTGTATGACTGTGCAAACCTCAGAAAAGTTTTTGTTGACAGAAAGAGTTGATACATGGGGAAAAAAAAGATCAGAATGTACGTTTTAAATATTTCTGAAAGCCTTGAGCGTCTCAGAAACAGGAAGTCTTCGTTGCTTTCTTCAGAAATTTGTTCTGGGCTAAGTGAGCAAAACACGTTTTAATGTTAGATATTTTAAATAACTTGGCGAAGGCATTTCTATGATACTACAAAAGTCCTTTATGTAAACTGGATTTCTAATACTGTGCTTAATAATGCTCATTTGAAATATTATTTCTGATCACTATTACCTTCGCAACTTGTATTTGTTTTAGCAGAATATTATCTTTTGCATAACTTCACAATATATTCAATTCTTATTTACTATATAGTAGAACCTCATCATTGCTGTTTGAATAGTAATAATTGTAATGTATTTGTATATGTGTGATTTATGTACTTCCTAGACAGTCAAAACCATCTGTTTTCCTTCCTTGTTGCTCCTTGAAAAACCTCTGAAGAGTTTCTGATGCACATTTAAAAGTATTATCTCAGATAAAAGAGAATTCATTATGTCAGACCTACCTCAAAAGTTTTAAGTTTGTTCTTAGTCACTTTCAGAGAAATGAACAATCCAGGAATAAATCTTTTAACTTACCTTACCTATTGTGGTTACTAGAACAAGGCACCTTTTTGATAATGAAACAGAAATCCTTTCATTCCTGGAATTTCCTGTTGGGAGTGTAGAGTTTTCTGAGCAATATGTAACGTTGGTTAGTTAAGCAATATGTTGTATTTTACTGCCAGCTTTGTTTAAAAAGGGTGTGAGAGGCTTTGATCAACAGGAATGTGAAGTCAAAGTTAAGAATGGCATCATCTTACCACCTGTCACATGAATAAACCCAGATTCATAAGCAAAAAGAAAAAAAAAAAAAGAAAAGAAAAAAAAAGAAAATCTAGCAAAGACCTAACATTTGATAAGTATGCAAAACAATATTCACGAACTTAAAGGACAAACACACAGGCACACCACCACCACTACAAGCCCCATCACCACATCAACAAAACAAAGATTTAAAAAAACTGAGAATAGAGCATGTCTTATAGTTGATACTTTCCCATCAAATTTTCATTAAGTCTGATTATGAATTCCCAGTGAATAACTGCTTTCATGCACATTTAAAATGTTCTTTTTACAAGAATTGGGAATTAGGAAATTGCTCACACTGGCAAAAAAAAGATGTCGCAATGCCAAGCCAAAAGTCACAAAATCCTAGAAATTCTGGCTAATGTTCGGCCATGAGTTTCTTACTAGCCACTTGGGATTTTAAAGCATGACTTCCTCTGGAGGGTAAACTGACCAAATTGCTTTAACAAAATATTTTATTTTGAATCATTTCAGTTTCCAAAGCATTCAGTATTAGTAAATCAGACTGGGAGTCATTTCATTTGGAACATAATGTCCCTTGAAAAGAGTTTTGTGGTTTTTCTCTAATTTAAATTTGAGGCCAGACTGATGAATGCTATGACCAGGGATTACATCATAGAATAGAGAAATATAGTAATAGCTCACATATTAGAAATAGACCACAGGCTAGTATCCGTCACAGTGTTGCTATGTACTAGATAGTTCTTTGTAATAAATGAAAGTTGTGAAAGTTTGATATCGAACTATATCTAGTCAGCTTTCTGCGATGGTTTGAAATTAAAATAATTACTTTAATTGAGGCAATACTTAGAAAAAAATTGTTCCTTCAGCCACTCACGAATACTTCTCTTATCCGAATTTAAGTCATTCTTCTGCCACAAACTTTCTGTATGATCTTAAGCAATTTACTATTTATTTAAGTGAAAATACTAATATCAGCTTTCTTCTCCATAAAACTATTCAGAAGAACAAAGATAGCTGTGAAAACTTTTAAAAATATTTTTTCTTCTTTTATGTTTTACATTGATGTAAAATTTACACAGTGAGATGTACATATTTTAAGTGTACAGTTCAATGAGTTTTGAAAATGTAAATAGCTAATCAAGAGAACATTTTCGTTTTTTTTTTTTTTCAGAAAATCCATGCTCTTTTTCCATTCATTCTTTCTCCAGAGGAAATTGCTGTTCTGATTTTTAGTTTTGCCTACTCTTGAACTTTTTAAAAATGCAGTCATCCAATGTGTACTCTTTTATGCCTGGCTTTTTTTTTTTTTTGCTCAACTTAATGTCTGTGAGATTCACACATGTTATTGTGAATATTAGTAGTATACTTCTTTGTAGTCAATTAAATATTCATTGAATAATTCAAATTAAGCATTCAATTGTAGAAATATATGCAGGTTTATTTATTCATTCATCTGTGGATGGACAGTTGGGTCATTTTCAATAGTTTGACTATTATGAAGTGGCTGTAAACATTATTATATAAGTCTTTTTGCACGTCATAGGGAAAAGATTGCCATAAAATTATTGTCACTCTTCCTATTGAGATGTGGCATCTATGTTTCATACCCGTGAATCTGAACTGGCCCTGTGGCTGGTTTTGATCAATATAATTTGGCAGAACTGATGCTGTGTAACTTGTGCAAGGATACCTACAGCTTCCACCTTGGTCTTTTGGAATGATTCCTCTTGGAACCCAACCCCTGTGCTTTGAGAAGCCTGAGCTATGTGTAGAGGCCATATGGAAGAGAACCAAGGCACCCCAGCTGATGGGCCTCACTGGGCTCCCAGCTGACAGCCAGCATCAACCTGCAACCATGTAAGCAATCGTCTTGTACTTTCCAACCCAGTCAAATTTCAGATGTCTGCAACTCCAGCCACATGGAGCAAAAGTTTCACAGAGATGAGTCCAGTCCCCTATCAACCCAGATAATCCTGAGACAATAAATAGCTATTGTTTTAACCCACTAAGTTTTGAGATAATTTTTTACACAGAAACAATCAAATTATTTATTTTCACTTCTTCAGGATAAGTATTAGGAATAGAACTGCTGGACCATATAATATGTGTATATGAATCTTTATAGAAAATTACCAAATTATTACCAGAGGTAGTTTTACCTTTTCATACTCCCACTAGTTAAGTAAGAGTGCTCTGGTTTCTCCATATCCTCATCATAACTGTTTTTAAATTTTTAGCTACTGGCAGTCATTCATGCTATCCCATTGGGTTTTGAATTTTTATTTCATGATTACTAATAATGTTGAAAACTTTTCCTTGTGTTTAATTATCATTTGTAAATTTTCCTTTGTGAAATCTATTTACAAATCTTTTGTCTATTTTGTTGTAAATTGAGTTTTTGCCATTTTATATTTGTCAAGAGTTAATTGTATATTGTAGATACAAGTTCTTTGATTGATAGATAAATGTATTGTGCTTTTTTTTTTTTTTTTTTTTGAGATGGAGTCTAGCTCTGTCGCCCAGGCTGGAGTGCAGTGGCGCAATCTCGGCTCACTTCAAGCTCCTCCTCCCAGGTTCACGCCATTCTCCTGCCTCAGCCTCCTGATTAGCTGGGACTACAGGCGTCCGCCACCCTGCCCGGCTAATTTTTTGTATTTTTAGTAGAGACAGGGTTTCACCGTGTTAGCCAGGATGGTCTCGATCTCCTGACCTCGTGATCCGCCTGCCTCGGCTGCCCAAAGTGCTGGGATTACAGGCGTGAGCCATCGCCCCCAGCCCTTGTGATTTTTCAGTCTATAGCTTGACTTTTTATTTTCTTAAGAATGTCTTTGAGGAGGAGAAAGTTTGAATTCTGATGAAGTCAAACTTACCAATTTTTTAAATGATTAATCCTATTTTATGTTTGTCCTCTCTGAGAAATTATTGTCTACCTCCAAGGTTGAAAGATATTCTTTTGTAAGTTTTCTTAAAGTTTTCGTTTACCTTTTATATTCATATATATAGGCCATGTTGAATTAATTTTTATGAATGATCCAAAATAGTAATTGAGATACATTGTTTCACTTTTTAATATAACTATCCAATTATTATAACAAGATTTTTGAAAACTTTTCTCATTAAATTTACTCAGAACCATTACCAGAATTCAATGATGGCATACATGTGCGTCTATTTCTAGACTTTATTTGATTTCATGGTCTATGTGTCTCTTCTTACACCAAATGTCCTTATTAATCTAGCTTTATAGCAAGTCTTGAAATCAGATAGTGCATCAGCTAAAGGCTGTAACATTGGTCAATTTGAATGCTTCCTTTCTATCTTTAGCTTTTAAAATGGCTTCCTTCCTTTAGCATCATATCATATTGAATGGAGCATCTAGGATCTCCATTTTGAAGCATATGTTTGTAGGCAGCCATAGCCCCTCCAACAAATCTTAAAAAAAAAAAGCAGGCATCAAAGCCAAGCCAATCACAGCATTATAGCATTATTACAGGCATTGCAAGTATAATAGGTTAGCATATATGTGCTTGTAGAAATGAAGTGTTACCATTCTTGTGGTTTAAAATGGTCAGGGAGAACTCCCATTAGTTTCTATTTAGTACCACCAAGTACATGTTCAGCATTTCCTTTTATAATTACTACTGTCCCCATAAGATTATACTTTTTATTTTGAGGAAATTGTACAGGCAAACCTTGTTTATTTTGCTTAGCTTTATTGCACTTCACAGACGTTGCGTTTTGTACATGTTGAAGGTTTGTGGCAACCCTGCATTGAGCAAGTTTATTGAGAACATTTTTCCAACAGCATTTGCTCACTTTGTCTCTGTGTCACGTTTTGGTAAATCTTGCAGTATTTCAAAATTTTTTATTGCAATTATTTCTGTTGTGGTTCTCTGTGACCAGTGGTCATTGTTGTTACATTGTAAATGTTTTGAGATGCCACAAACTGTGTTCATAAACAAGGGTGAACTTAATCGATGAATGTGTGTATGTTTTGAATGCTCCACTGACTGGTCATTCTTTTATCTGCCTCCTTCTCTTTAGGCCTCCCTATTCTCTGAGATATAATAATATTGAAATTAGGCCAATTAATAACCCTACAATGGCCTCAAAGTGTTCGAATGAGAGGAAGGGTCACATGTCTCTTATGTTAAATTGAAAGTTTGAGGCTGAGAGAGGTCAGAAGCTATGTCTCTTGCACCAAAGAGTTAACCAAGTTGTGAATGCAAAATAATAAATAAATAAATAAAGTTCTGGAAGCAACCAGAAGCACTATTCCAGTGAATACACAAGTGATAAGAAAGTAAAACAGGCTTATGGCTGGTACCGAGAAAGTTTTAGTGGTCTGGATAGATCAAATCAGTCACAGTATTCTCTTACCAAAGCCTAATCCAGAACCAGACTAATTCTCTTTGAAGAGTTGATTCAGTGAAGGCTGAGATGAAGCTAAAGAAGAAAAGTTGGAAGATAGTAGAGGATGGTTTATGAGGTTTAGGGAAAGAAGCCTTCTCCATAACATAAAAGTCCAAGGTGAAACAGCAAGTGCTGATGTAGAAGCTGCAATAAGTTATCAAGAAAATCTACGATAATTGATAAACATGGTTACACTAAACAACACATTTCAATATAGACAAAAAAGCCTTCTATTGGAAGAAGATGTCGTCTAGGACTTTCATAGCTAAAGAGAATCTATGCCTGGCTTCAAAGTTTCAAAACTAGGCTAATTCTTTTATTAGGACTAATGCAGCTGGTGACTTTAAGCTAAAGCCAATGCTCGCCAGTTAGAAAATCCTAAGGACCTTAAAAAGAATGCTAAATCTACTCTGCTTGTGTTCTATAAATGGAATAATGAAGCCTGGGCAACAGCATATCTGTTTACAGCATAGATTACTGAATATTTTAAGCCCACTATTGAGATCTACTGCCAGAAAAAGCATGTTTTCTTTCAAAATATTATTGCTAAGTGGCAATGCAACTAGTCACTGAAGAGTTTTGATGGAGATATACAAGAAGATTAATATTGTTTTCATGCCTGCTAACACAATATTCATTCTGCAGTCCATGGATTAAGTAGTAATTTCAACTTTCAAGTCTTACATAAAAAATACATATTGCAAGGCTATAGCTGCCATGGCGATCCTCTGATAGATGTGAACAAAGTAAGTTAAAATCCTTTTGGAGAAGATTCACAATCTAGATGCCATAGAGCATTTGTGATTCATGGGAAGAGGTCAAAATCAACATTAACAGGAATAGTATGAAGGAAGTTGATTCCATCCCTCATGGATGACTTTGAAAGTTTCAAGATTTCACTGGAGGAAGTAACTGCAGATGTGGTAGAAACAGCAAGAGAACTCGAATTAGAAGTGGAACCTGAATATGTGACTTAATCCTGAAATCTCATGATAAAAGTTGAACGAATGAGGAGTTGCTTCTCACAGACGAGTAAAGAAAGTGGTTTCTTGAGTGGAATCTACCCCTAGTGGAGATGCTGTGAAAATTGATAAAATGACAACAAATGATTTAGAATATTACATGACTGAGTTGATAAAGCAGTGGCAGGGTTTGAGAGTGTTGACTCCAATTTTGAAAGAAGCTCCACTGTAAGTAAAATGCTATCAAACAGTATGACATGCTACAGAAAAAATTTTTATGAAAAGAAGTCAATAAATGTGGCACTTCATCATCTTATTTCAAGAAATTGCCGCAGCCACCTAAACCACCTCCCTGCTCCATCAGCAACCATCAACACCCAGGTAAGACCCCCTAACCAGCAAAAAGATTGTGACTCTGAGAATCTCAGATGATCCTTTACATTTTTTTTTTAGCAATAAAGTATTTTTAAATTAAGATATGTGTTTGGCCTGATAGCACGTTCCCATAGTCCCAGCTACTCAGTAGGCTGAGGAAGGAAGATCACTTGAGTCCAGGAGTTCTGGGCTGTAGTGCACTATGCCAATTGGGCATCCACACTAAGTTTGGCATCAATATGGTCACCTCCTGGGAGTAGGGGACCACCAGGTTGCCTAAGGAGGGGTGAACTGACCCAGGTCAGAAACAGAGCAGGTTGAAACTCCCATGCTGATTAGTAGTGAGATCATGCCTGTGAATAGCCACTGCACTCCATCATGGGAAACACAGTGAGACCTGGTCTTTCTTAAAAAAATAAATAAAGGTATGTACATTGTTTTCCATAGAATGCTACTACACACTTATGAGACTACAGCATAGTGTAAATGTAACATTTATACGCACTCAGAAACCCAAACATTTGGATGACAGCCTTTATTGCAATAATCATTTTACTGCAGTTGTCTGGAACTGAACCTGCAATGTCTTTGTGGTATGCCTGCATATACACGGGGCTTTGAAAAAGATGTTGTCCACAGGTTATACTTTGGAAGAAAGCTGACAAAATTTAGATGAATATGTAGTCACAATTACTTCTCAATACTCAATGGGTAAAATGCTGAATGCTGCTCAGCATTAATGGTGGCAATAAGAAGAAAGCATATAATTTCTCAGCAAAGGTGACACATAGTGCTCATTTAAATCAATAGGGATGATTAATAGGTTTTAGGTTAGGCACCATGTGGCACTGTAGGAGTGACAAGTTGAGTAGAACATGCTGACTCTGCTGCTGTGGATACTGAGGAGGAAAACACATTAGGTAGTATTTCAAAATATTATCCTGTTACATTCCTGTTACATAAGTCTGCCCCCAAATTACAATAGCTGACTCTAATCATCCATCAACTTTGATTCCGGTGTTGACAACATATTTTACAAGATGTGATTAAATATTTTCCTTTTGTATTCAATGGGCAATCTAACATCTGCATTTGCTGTCTTCTGCTATTTGGGGCCTATCAATGAATCAACCAGTCAATCAAACTTGGGCCCATACTAGTTTTAAATTCCCTTCCTGGATTATGAACCTGTTACATCAATATTAACTAATGTATTATTCATTGTGCTTAGGCAAATACAAATCAAAATCACAATGAAATATATGCCTACAAGGATGGCTATGATCAGAAGGCCAGATGATATGAAGTGTTTCAAGGATGTGGAGAAATTGGAACCCTCATACATTGCTGGTGAAAATATAAATAATGCAACAGTTTTGGAAAACAGTTAACAGTCCTTTAAAATGTTAAACATAGAGTTTCTATATGATCCCACAATCTCACTCTTTGGTATATAACCAAGAGAATTGCAAATATATGTCCACAAAAAAACTTGTTTACGAATGCTCATAGTAGCATTATTTGCAATAACCCCAGAGTAGAAACAGCCTAAATGTTCATCAACTGATGAATGGGTAAACAAGCTGTGTTATATTCATGTAATGGAATATTATCTAGCATAAAAAAGTACTGATTTATGCTACAATATGGAAGAACCTTTACTTATTTTATTATGCGTAGGGAAAACATTGTGCTAAGTAAAAGAAACTAGACATTATGCTAAGTAAAAGAAATTAGACATTATGCTAAGTAAAAAAAAACTGTGTCTTGAATGATTTCCTTTATGTAAAATGTTCAGAATAGGCAAGCAATGGGACTGAAAAATTAGCTTTTTCCAGGACCTTGGCAAGGGGAGAATAGGGAGTGACTGCTAATTGATGTGAGTTTGGGGAATGATTAAAATGGCTTTCTATTGAAAATAAATAAGACATAAATGCTTCATGTTGGCCCGAAAATTTCTGTATGACCTGGTCCCTGCAAACCTCTCTGACCTCACTCGTGCCATGTTTCTCTTTTCTAAGATTCAGCCATCAGCAGCTACTCTTAGTTATGAAAACACAGCACACTCTTTCCTGCTTCTGACTTTTACCCTCCTGTGCGTTCTGCCTGGAACCCACCTTTCTAGGCTCTTTCAGGCTTGTGTCGTTTTTATCCTCCAGTGTCAGCTTACAATGTCACCTTCTCAGTGACCATTGTTCTAAGGTAAGCATTCCCAGCCAAGTTCCGTTTTGATCAAGTCATGAAGTTACTCTGCCTCTTTCTTAGAATCCACCACAGTCTCCACCAAAGTGGCAGGGGAGAAACATACGTTATATCTTTGCTTGTTTTATTTTTACCTCTCTCACTAAAATATGAGGAGACTTCCAGGAGGAGTTCTTGTACTGCCCTGTTCATCATGTATCTTGATCAGTTAGCACAATGAAGGTTCTCAGTAAATAGAAATTGAGTATGTATTTGAATGAACAAAATGAAAATAGAGAAAGCCAGGTGCAAATGAAGAGTCTGAAGACAGCAAAACATGAATTGAGAAAGTTTCTACCAGAGAGTGAGAAAGAGAGAGAAAAAAGGAGATAGAGAAGGAGAGGGAGAGGGATGGGAAGAGGCAATACCTGAAGAGATCAGACTAGGAAAGGTTCAAGTCATTGCAGGAGGGAACAGAAGAAAGAGCTAACCAAGACCAAATAAAAAGCTTTACACAGCAGTGAATGACCTAGTAAGATCTTGTCAACAGATTTTCATCAATCTCCTTTTCTTTCAACCTTTCTGCTCCATTTCTCCAGGATGATTTATCCTCCTCCCAGAAGGATGTAGTCCTTCAATGACAGCTTAGTTTTTGATACATCAAGGATTTTATCATGAACATTGAGACCTATCCGATCACCAGTTCCACAGCTACAGGCCAACCTTCAGAGACGTCTTCCTGGAATGCTAAGAAAAGGCTAGAGCTTTTTAGATAAAATTCTTCTTTTTGGTTTGTTTTTAAAATTGGTAACAATAGGTGCTGTCTTACAGATTAATTCCAAGGTATCTTCCTCCTTTGCCACCTTGGACAGTTCCCACAAAATCTTCTAGGCCTTACTTTCTTTCAAAAATTATGCATTCATCTGAGTGCTCTGTGCAGGAAGAAAGGTGATGTAACAGTTGTCCCATATCTCTAAGAGGTATTGTCAAGACCAGCTGATACAGGAGGGACCAATATGGACCCTTTAGTCTTCTTAGTTTGTAAAACCCCTTAGTTCACATTTGACAGTCATGGGAAGGATTGCCACCACTGATTCTATCTGGGAATAGTGATGTCTGAGATGGAGATATGTTTGGCTCTTCTCTCCTCCTCTGTGCCTAATATATCATATGAGCCCAAAATACACAAAATCTTAAACCTAGCACATTTTAAAGACTGTAAGAAGCTAGGTGGACATTTGGTATGTGAGATGTTATTAAGTTAAAAAGTCAGTTATTTCCTAGAAATGACACATCAATTTATATTCTCACTGTTTTCTAATGCCTTAGTTTCCAGGTGGTTGAAACCAAGTTCCCCCAGTTATGTCTGATTCATCGGAACCCAGGATTGCACCACCTGGAGATCACCTGCTGCAGTAGTGTGTTTCGTCCTTGCCTCCATCCTGCCCTTTCATCACCATTCCTTGCCTCAGTGTCTAGGTCAACACTCCCTTGTGTTTAGGATTAAACAGCCCCAGAGGCTTGTCCTCCTCATTTATTCTCAAAGAAACCTCATTCATTTCATTCTTTCTCCTCTTTTTATCACCAAAAGACCTATCCGGGAAGTGAATCCACTCAGCTGCAAGTCTGGGGCGAGACCTCATCCTGCTAGAGCCCTAGCTGATTGCTTGATAGTTCTTTGGTTTACACCACAGTTGACATCCATAACAGGAAGTGGGGTTAGGCCTTTTTCTCAGTGGATGAACATACTTAGAGGGAGCCTTTCCAAGGTGTTCGCTCCACCCTTCTTTTCTCTTTCTGAGCAAAATCTTTCCCTAGAGTCCCATATCAGATATGATGTAAACCTTGAATTTTACAGTGAAATGTTTGCTTCATATTTAACCATGATACTGATCTGCTTCAGTGTCTGACTTAAAGATTCATTTGTTACTGGTCAGTGCATCTAACATTGAGTCTTATGGAAAACCCCTGATACTTAATGACAGAGGTAAGAATGAGCTGCCTGTTGATTTGCAGTATGAGGTGTTAAAGTGCCAAATATGAGATCTCCAGTAAAAACAATATTAATGCCCAATTATGCATTTCCATGACGGAGATCAGCCATTTCTCAGAGAAGTTTTACTAATCTGGCTACTTTAGCTCTGTGGATACCTGGGATACAAATCATAGTATTTAACATTTTGGTAAATACTGAAATTGTGAATTCGCTCCAAATCCATTCAGGCATGTTTATGAATCATAAAGCTCTCTAAATAGTATGATTGGATGTGAGCTAATATTCAGGAGATTTACCAACCTATTAAAAGTATGTAAGTATATTGGAGAGGTGGGGAAAAATAGAAACAAGAGAGAAAATGCATTACAATTTGTTCTAACAGAATTTTTGATCTCTTCACTCCAAGTATTGTGAGTGAATGTAAAAATATAATTCAATATCTACAAAATGCTATAATTCATCTGTTGTGTCTCCAAATGCCAGGGTTGTAAAGAGATTTCTCACTTGTGCCTTTCTTTGTCATTTGATGGCCATGTTGACTAAAGTGAGTTACTTCCCTCTGGCAATCATTGCTGATGTTGAGTAAACTTGTTCTTAACCATTATTATGCTGCTGGGACACACAACACTGGATAATGGCATAAAAGACTAACAGGATGTGGTATAACTTGACGCACTAAATCCTCTGCTAAATCACACTTTTTGTTTTACTCAACTGTCTTCCTCTTTTCATTTGGCATTTCATCTGATTAATCTTACCTCTGTTCATGAAATATAAAGGTCTAGCTAGGTCAACACTAGAAAGATTATGATTATTGGTATTCTACTTACCCCTTACTCTAAATAAGTATTTTAACAGACAAGAAAGATCTTCCTTATCTAAACATTTGTGGCAGAATAAGCTCAATGTCTTGAGTTTTCTAAATCTCTTTTTTTTCTTTTTCTTTCATAATTCTACACTAGCCCACTGCACCTTATCATATATAATAACGACTAATATTTCATGACAACTACTTTGTTCCAAGTGTGTTTTCTGAATTATCTTTACCTAATCCTCCCAACAACTATTTTTGCCCATTTTTCTGGATAAGATTATAGAGTTTAAGAGAGGTTGAGTGACTTGGCTGAAGTCACACAGGAAATTGATGGAGGTGGAATTCAAAACCAGGCCATCTGACAGCAGAGCCCATACAGGTAACCACTGCCTGCTCTTCTTCATTGCTTCTCCTAAGGTCGACTTTGCATGTCCACAGCTTCACCTACCAAGAAGAGGGTTGGGAATTTGATCTTTTTCCAATGACAAGCAGACATGTCAGAGAAGCCACTGTGCACTTTCCAGCATCCTGCCACCCATCTAGTTCTCTGTGCCAAGCTCATCCACCATCTCCTTTCTTTATATACCATTCATTCATTACTCAATATTTTTTTTGAGTTTCTACTAATACCTACCAACACTAAAGACACTGAATATATAGCTATAAGCCAATCAAAGATTTTCTCTCGATGAGTAATTATTTTATTAGGGCAGACAATTGACGAATAAGAAAAAAAAGATTGTGTGTGTGGATGTATATATGTTTACATATGTATTTTATATAGAGTGATCTGAGAAAGACTCTAACATAATGATATTTGAGCAAAACCCTGAAAGAAGTAAGGGAAAAATTATGCAGCTCTGGAAAAAAATTCCAGGCATAGAGAAAAACAGGTTCAAATATTCCAAGGTAGGAGTTCGCTTGGTATATTTAACTAGCAATATGGCTGAGAGGTATTAACAAGTAGTCAGAGACTGTAATATTGGAGGGTTTGTGCCTTACAGGGTGTGATGAGAACTTTCGGTTTTCTTTAAGTGACTTAAAATGACACTTGGGGGATTTTTAACAAAAGAGTAAAAAGATTTTTCTTTCTCTTTGAAAGTTTTTCATATGCTGTGTGAAAAAATAGAATAAAGGAAAGCAGAGAAAGATAAAGAGAGGACAGAGTAGCCCGAGTGTGGTGGTGCACACCTGTAATTCCATCATTTTTGGAGACTGAGGCGGGCTGATCGCCTGAGGTCAGGAGTTCGACACCAGCCTAGCAACATGGCGAAACCCCACATCTACTAAAAATACAAAAATTAGCCGGGTGTGGTGGCGCATGCCTGTAGTCCCAGCTACTCAGGAGGCTGAGGCATGAGAATCACTTGAACCTGGGTGGCGAAGGTTGCAGTGGGCCGAGATCGCATCACTGCACTCCAGCCTGGGTGACAGAGAGAGACTGTCTCAAAAAGAGAAAAAAAGAAAGAGAGAGAGCAGAGGACTGTTAAAACAATTCAATTGCAAGATGATGTTGCCTCAGTCTAGAGTGAAACCATAGGGCTGGTGAGAAGTTTTACAGTTAGGGGTGTCTTTGAATGGTATAGCTGACAGGACTTACTGGTGAATTGGGTGTGAAGCACAACATACATGCTTTAGTAAGAATGACTCTGAGATTAGCCTAAGTGGAAGCATGAATTTGCCATCACTGAGATAGGGAAACTCAAGGGAAAGAAGATTAGATGAGAAATGGCTGGGAATTTAAAGTTTATTTTGGACATGTTAGTGTTAGACATTTCTATTAGATTATCCAATTAAAGATATAAACAGTTGGATATAGGAATGTGTAATTCAGCAGAGAGGTTTGGGCTTACATTATATAAACATGAGAGTCACTATCACATGGATAGTATTTAAGAAGAATTGGGTTAGGTCACTAGGGGAAATGAATATAGTAAAAAGAAAGGAAATCATCCTCCTAATAGTTTCCTATTCCTTTTGCATGTCAGAATCCCCATGGAGCTTTAAAATACATACATATACCAGAGCTCCACCACAGACCCATTGTATCAAAATCTTCAAGATCAGGGCCCAGGAATCAATTTAAATCAGCCTCTTTAGGTGATTGATTTTGTAGAGACTGACATGTACTGGGTAATTGGTATTATAAGTCATTCTATTGGGTTATACTAGGAATTAATTTTTAATGTTGAGAATGCAGTTCTTTTCATAACCACAGCCATATACTGAAACCCAGGGTATAGTTTTCCCTTTCCTGGATGAATTCAGTAGCCTTCTAACTTTTCTGTCTGCAACTGTTTTTACACCTATTTTTTTGGCACAATTAACACACATAATCTTCAATGTTATCTCGTTGTTTTCAGACAACTATTCCTAACATGTCTTGGCAGACCGTGCCTGGCTTTGGCCATCCTGTCTCTCATTCTCATCAGGCACCAGGCTCCTCCTTGCTGTAGGCACTGCTGCCGCAAACTGGCCTTTCTTCAGTCTCAAGTACACATCTACTTCCTCCTGTGCCCAAGTTTTGCACTTGCTGTATCCTCTGTTTAGCTGTTCCTTCTTTCATCGAATTAACTCTCAGTCATTTTTTACCTTAACTCAATCATCGCTTCTTTAGAGGAGTATTCTCTGACTTTTCTGGGTGAGTCAAATACCACCATGGAAGTAGGTTATGAAATAGATTTAGAGAGTTATGAGCAGAATTTTTTAAAAAGGGAAATAGAATGGAATAGAAAATGTGAGTGGGTTACAGCTAATAAGGATAAGTATTATCTCATAAACTTTTGTTTCTCTGTGTGCTAGTAGGACAACATACCCAACTTGTAATACTTTTACAGTGTAATATTGAGAGACACAGAGAGAGAGAGAGAGAGAGAGGGATTATTAGTTATTGTCTGACTCTCTCATTAGACTGGAAGCCCCATGAGGGCAGAGGAGTGTGTCTGCTTGCTTTTCATTTTATTCATTGTTTCTGATTAAATTGCTGGCTGTCATTTAAGCACTCAAAGCATTTTTTTGAGGAAAGGAGGAAAGAAAGAAGACAGGTACGGGAATTGACATTTGGAGCAAGGTAATTTTGTAATGTCACATTTTGTAGCATGACCACACCTAACTTTGCCATGAAAATTCTGTAGGCTTGCCAACATTGTATTTGAACACAGTGATGTTTTCCATGATGTTTATTCACTTTTAATAATTCTGTTAAGTAAACAAATGCTTTTATTTATAAGTTTTAAGTGAAATGCTAAGCTCAGGAAGTCTGATATTATTCTAAACTGGATTATTTCTTGAAAAGAGCTTTAGAAGTCCAAGCTTTCCACCAACTCGTCATCTAGCATTAGGTATATCTCCCAATGCTATCCCTCCCCCCTCCCCCCACCCCACAACAGTCCCCAGAGTGTGATGTTCCCCTTCCTGTGTCCATGTGTTCTCATTGTTCAATTCCCACCTATGAGTGAGAATATGCGGTGTTTGGTTTTTTGTTCTTGCGATAGTTTGCTGAGAATGATGATTTCCAATTTCATCCATGTCCCTACAAAGGACGTGAACTCATCATTTTTTATGGCTGCATAGTATTCCATGGTGTATATGTGCCACATTTTCTTAATCCAGTCTATCATTGTTGGACATTTGGGTTGGTTCCAAGTCTTTGCTATTGTGAATAATGCCGCAATAAACATACGTGTGCACCAGCATGGCACATGTATACATATGTAACTTACCTGCACATTGCGCACATGTACCATAAAACCTGAAGTATAATAATAATAATAAAAAGAAAAGAAAAATAAATAAAAATAAAATAAAAAAAATAAAAAAATATATAATTGAGATTTTATTGCCCACAGAAAAAAAAAAAAAAAAAAAAAAAAGAAGTCCAAGCTTTCCTGAGAACCATGGTAGAAAGAGCCTTATTTTTTTTTCTTCTGAAAATGTATGGGAAATTTAGAAATTATGTCAGAACTAACAAATTGGCACCTTATCTCTCCTTGAGGATACTTTTCTCCCCTATGAAGCTCTTTTAATCACAGTTTCCAGGCTCTTTTACTCCATCAGTCATTAGTTTTCTGTTTCAAATGTCAGAACCCTAACCTAATACCAGTCTAATGAGAAAAGGTAATTAATTAGCCATTTAATTGACTATTGCAGTTTTACAGTTTCTCATATAAAGCTGAACAAATTATAAAACCGTAATTGTCAGTTAAATAGCTAATAAGCTAATTAGCTATTTAACTAGGACCCAAGCATCGTCAGTCATCAAATCCTGTTTTCTTGGCTCTGCCTCTAGTGCTGCTTCCATTCTCAGGTTCCACGTAGCTGCAGGATGTGACTTCAGTCCCCATATTGTCTTGAATTCATTCTAGTGAATTTACCGGTGAAATGCTTCTTTTTTCCAATAGGCTCCCAATCTATCCCTGAGTCAATCACTGTGATCAGGGGAATGTGATAGTCTGATTGGCTAGACCCAAGTCACGTGCCTGGACTAAACTCAACTTTTCAGAAAGCACGTAGACTGAGAGTGGAAGACAAGGTTTTTCCTTAGAGGGAAAACAAGGTATGGCCACCAGAAGGAAAGTGCATCAAAGACAATAGTAACAATACCTTCTCATATGCTATGCCTTTCTTAAATTATGTTCCTGCATCCATTTAGGATATTGGTATAGCTGTGTAAATGCTGCTTCCCATACTGTGTTTTTATTATCTGATTTTACTGAAAGTTTTGTGCGTAGCCTGCCACTCCAAGTATACTGTAATTTCTTTGTAAGTGAGCATTAGGCTATATATTGGGTGATACTTTTAACTGTGATGAGACCTTGATTTCTTCAGTGTTAAAATAGGATCTCCCATTCAGTTCCTAACTTACACCTGTTTTCTTGGGAATTGTATATTATTTTAGATTTTATTATAAATAAAATGTAGTTGCCTTGAACATGGAATCAAATGATATTTCTGGGAACAGGGATGGAATTTAGCCTCAGATAGTAGAGAGAAAGTCCTAAAGAATAGTAAGAGGAGAGAGATGTTAAATCCCCAGAAAGGATAAGTAACTCAAGTTATAGATTCTTGTTATTATCAAATATGCTGTTTTTTTAAAAAAAGTTAAAATCATGATTCTGATATATAGTGAGAAAGTGTCAAAGATTTAATCAACCCACTAATGAGGAGACTAGAGGGATGATGAAAGCTGGTTCAAAGGAAGAGAGGAGATGTGTCTGTGTGTATGTGTGAGCAGGTATATATAAGATATATAGAGATAATAATCAGTGGATAAAAGAATGCCGGAACAAAATTGCAAAGCTAGATAAAAACTGATTCACATCCTACAGGATAATAAAATTGTAACCTTTGAAGTTATCTTTTCTATGGCACAGAAGTAATTTGAATCACTAGTGGATGAAAACGATTTGTAATGATCAGTCCTCTATAACAACATCTAACTTTACAGAGGCTGGACATGATCAGTAATAAATAGAAAATCAAACAGAGTTATACCCCCTAGAGAGAGATTTAATTTATGTGGGCGTGTTAGATAATACTTTAGTATGGCTCTATAAAGTATGCAGTACCTTATTTCCAAATTTAAGAATTTTTTTTTCTTAACCCTATAAATTAACAAATGACATCCAAATGCCTTGTTGAAATGAGGAAGATAAGGAAGGACTGTTTCAGCACAGCAGAAATATTCCAGGAATGAAGACACTTGTGTGCCACAGGGCAGGGTAAGTTGAGGAGGAAGTAATCAGTTCTCCATGACCACGTATTTGGCCTAACCAAATTGAAAATACAACTTAGCAATGGGCCAGCTGCTGGAAGACTGGAAGCAGAGTCCTCTTAGGAAATTGACTCTAAAAGTGTATGCCTAGCCAATTGAGATGGCCCATTACTGGGGGCCAGGGTGGGGGGTGGGGGGGCCTTGCAAAGGCTTTAAGCTTACATTCATGACATATACCCCTTAATTTGTCATCTTTGTCATCTATTTCCCAGGGGCTTCTAAAATAAAAGTGTGATTAACTAATAATAGGTGAATGGAAGAAAATATTCAAGGCCAGGGAGAGAGATGGAAGTCCCAGTAATTTTTAAGTTCCATGACCAGGACACCTATTATTGCGTCCACAGATAACATCAATCTATTCTTTGTATGTCATAATTTAATAGCTTAGAAACTGGCACCTGTTTCTTTCTAGTTGAAAAAGGAGTTATGTTCTCACTCTATGTGTGGCAGTATCCATATCCTGTCTTGGTACTTTCTACGCTTTCCGTTCCTGTTGAAGCCTTGGCTAACTTCCTTGTGAGGCTGGGAATTTCCCCCAGAACTTCTATGGATTCAACAGCAGATACATAACTCTTTATTGTTGTGGTGGCAGTTATGATAACCATCACCACATTTCCGTTGCAAAATTTACTTTCATACCTCCATCCTTACAATACATTTTTTTTTTTTTTGAGGTGGAGTCTCGCTCTGTCGCCAGGCTGGAGTGCAGTGGCACGATCTCAGCCCACTGCAACCTCAGACTCCCTGGTTCAAGCGATTTTCCTGCCTCAGCCTCCCAAGTACCTGGGATTACAGGCACACGCCACCACACTCAACTAATTTTTTTTTTTTTGTATTTTTTTAGTAGAGGCAGGGCTTCACCATGTTGACCAGGATGGTCTTGATTTCTTGACCTCGTGATCCACCCATCTCGGCCTCCCAAAGTGCTGTAATTACAGGTGTGAGCCACCGTGGCCGGCCACAATACATTCTTAAAGGCTTAAAAGATCTATGAGGGCCACAGCCATATCTGATGTTAGATTAAATTGACTTTGGGTAGGGAAATTCTAAGAAAGATATTTACTGCCTCTTTGAAAATATGGTAAATGCAAAGCTGACTCTTCTGTTTATCATATTGATAATCCTCACAGAAATAAATTTGGCTTTCAAATTGTGGAAACATGATTTTTGTTAATTTTGTTTAAAAATTCTGTGTTTTGGGAGGGGAACAGCACACAGTGGGGCCTGTCGGGGAGTGGGGGGAAAGGGGAGGAAGAGCATTAGGACAAATACCTAATGCATGTGGGGCTTAAAACCTAGATGATGAGTTGATAGGTGCAGCAAACCACCATGGCACACCTATACCTATGTAACAAGCCTGCACATTCTGCATATCTATCCTGGAACTTAAAATAAAACAAAATTAAACCCTGTGTTTTTAAGCAGTATAATATTGTAAAGGGAAAAATAAGTAAGGGAGCACACAAAAATGGGAATTTCTATAGCAAGTCTGACATCCTGGAACATGAAGATCTTTTCCTATTATGTCTCATGCCTTATATACCTTGGTTTCTCATGGTCATTTTGCCATCTTAATCATGTAACAAGACAGTATTAACTTGAAAGAAAATATACTGTTTGGTGTTCCCTTTAAAAGCACAGATTAATAAACAGTACATAAAATTTTCTAGGGATTACCCCAGATCTCCTCTTCTTTCGATGTTCCTATAAAAACAAAAGTATCTGTTTTAATGGCAGTTGAATGTGTGAAAGAGGTGAAATAGGCAAAAGCACCAGAGATGAACTCTTAGAAATACTAATTGTATACTCCTTTTGAGCTCATAAAGAGAAAATGAAATAACTTCTCCAAGAGTAATATTTTCCAGAACGCTATTCTGAGAATTACTATAAAGAAAGGCATTATTCCTTAAGGAACTTATTTCCTGTAGGTTCAGTTAATATAAAACACAATGCAAAGCCACACCTGTTTATTCTATCTGCCTAATTTCTTGCTCCACCCAGGCCAAGAAATGTGTGAAGTCTGTTTGCCTTTGAAATGCTGATCATTTTTATTCCAATACTAGATAGGTCATAGTTAACTGGCCATGTGCTTTTAGGGGTGAAACCCTGGGTATTATAGTGAAACCAAGAGCAGTGGCCACAGAAGTCAATAGGCAGGGCTGGTCCATGATTAATCTGTGAGCGAGGGGAATTTTCCTCTTCACCTACCTAACTTTTCCAAATGTGTCCATTTCCCTTCTAGCATTTCCTCATACCAAATTTTATTTTTTCTCAGAAAAAGACCCAACCTCAGTCATGAATACCTTACTGCAAAATTTTATGTCTGTCTGGGTGATAGAGCCACTGTATTTGGCATTTTAATCGAAGTGTGCAATAGAGAATCAAGGACAGTTATCTCCACAGAAGAATTTTAGGCCCAATGAGATTCCTCATTCCTTAAATGAGGAAGCTGAGGGGGAAAAGAGCTGAATTTGCAACAATCTGCTAATAGAAAATTCACATTGCCTATGCCATGAGGGTCCCTAGGCTGCTTGTGTAGAGTGTGTTGAAACTTCAATTGCACTGCCTTGTGTCTTAACCATTTTTCAGCCTTATTCTCAGATATATCAGTATCATTGTTATTATTAATAAAATTATATTGCATCACTTTTGTGACCAATTTTTGTTTATTTAAACCACTTTATTGAGATAATTTTGACATGTGAACAGCTATACATATTTAAGTGTACAACTCAGTGAGTCTGGGAATAAGTATAGACACGTAAAACCAACATACCACCAGGGCCATAAACATCACTATCATCTCCCAAAATTTCCTCCAGCCCCCTTTTTATTGTTATCATTTTGGGGGGGTGGGGGGTGGGAGTAACAACACTTAACAAAGATCTATGCTCTTAAGAAATTTTAAGTATACAATACAGTATTATTAGCAACAGGCACTAGGTTATATAGTAGATCTCCAGAACTTAAAACTTTGTATGCTTTGATTGTCTCCTCCTTTACCTCTCCTCCAAGGACCTGGCAACCAAAATTCTACTCTCTGCTTCTATGGTTTTGACTATTTTACGTTCCAAATGTTAAGTGTGACCATACAATATTTGTCTTTCTGTGTCTGACTTACTTCATTTCCTATAATATCCTGTATGTCTATCTGCATTGTTGCAAATAGCAGGATTTCGTCTTTTTAAAGGCTGAATAATATTTCACTTTATGTATATATATATCAGGATGCAATTTTAAATTTCTTAGAATAAGTCCCAGAGTGCAACTATTGGGTCATATGGTAGTTCAATTTTTAGTATTTTGAGGAAATTCCATACTGTTTTCCATAATGGCTGTACCAATTTTCATTCATTTCAAAAATTTGCCAGGGTTCTCTTTTCTCCAAATCCTCACCAACACTTACTTTCTTTCGTATTTTAAATTATAGCCGTCCTAACAGGCATGAGGTGATATCTCATTGTGGTTTTGATTTTCATTTCCCTGATGATTTGTGATGTTGAACAACTTTCCATACACCTTTTGGTCATTTGTATGTCTTTTGATATATCTAAAAATTTGTTGCCAAGTCCAATGAAAATAGCTTTGTCCCTGGTTTCTTTTAGGGGTTTTGTGGTTTTATGGCCTTACATTTAAGCATTTAATCCATTTTGAGTTTATTTTCGTATATGGTGTAAGAGAAGTGTCTTATTTCCTTCTTTTGCATGTGGATATCCAGTTTTTCCAACACAATCTATTGAAGAGGTTATTCATTCCCTATTTTGTGTTTATGGCACCCTTGTCAAAAATTAGTTAACTTTATATGTTTGAGTTTATTTCTGGGTTCTTTATTCTGTTTCATTAATCTCTGTGTCTATTTTAATGTCAGTACCATATTGCTTTAGTTACTATAACTTTGTAGTATAATTTCAAACCAGGAAGTGTGATGCCTCCAGTGTTGTTCCTGTTCAAGACTGTTTTGGCTATTTGGGGTCTTTTGTGGTTTCATATTGCTATATGTTGAATATTTGTATCTCCCTAAATATTGAACCCTAATCACCAGTGTCATAGTTTTGGGAAATAGGGCCTTTATAATGTGATTAAGTCATGAGTGTTGGAGCCCCCATGAGCTGGATTAATGTCCTCATAAAAGAGGCCCTAGAAAGCTGCCTTGCCCCATCCACCATGTGAGAACTCAGTGAAAAGACACCATCTAAGCCAGAGAGCAGGCCCTCAGAAAGACATTGAATCTATCAGTGCATTGATCATGGACTTCCCAGACTCCAGAACTGTGAGAAATACACTTCTATTATTTATGAGCCATCCAGCTTATGGTTTGTTAAAACAGCTCAAATCGACTAAGATACATGAATTTTAGAATTGTTTTTCCCACTTCTTTGACAAATGCCATTGGAATTTTGGTAGAGATTTCATTGAGTCTGTAGATCATTTTAAGTGGTACAGATATTTTAACATTAATTCTTCTAATCTATGGGGATAGATTTTCATTTATTAATGTCTTCTTCAATTTCTTTTATCACTGTTTTATAATATTTATGGTAGAGATCTTTCACCTCCCTGGTTTTATTCCTAAGTATATTATTATTTTTGACACTATTCTTTCCGTATTTTGTTGTTAGTGTATTGAAATGCAACTGCTTTTGTATATTGATTTTGTAACTTGCAACTACATTAAATTCGTGTATTAGTTCTAACAGTTTTTTGGTGGAGTATTTAGGGGTGTCTTTATATAAGATCACAGCATCTGCAAACAGAGATAAATAACATCTTTTCTGCTTTAGATGCATTTTATTTCCTTTTCTTGCCTACTTGCTCTGGGTTTTAAGTAACTATGTTGAATAGTAGTAGCGAGAGTGGGCATTCTTGTTTTCATCCTCATCTTAGAGCAAAAGCTTTCAGCTTTTTACTGCTGGGAATATGTTGCCTGTGGGCTTGTCATACCTGGCTTTTATGATGTGGAACATTTCTTCTACACCTAATTTGAGAGTGTTTGTTTGTTTGTTTGTTTGTTTGTTTTTTAGACAGAGTCTCACTGTCACCCAGGATGGAGTGCAATGGTGTGATCTCGGCTCACTGCAACCTCCACCTCCCGGGTTCAAGTGATTCTCCTGCCTCAGCCTCCTGAGTAGCTGGGATTACAGGTGCATGCCACCATGCCCAGCTAATTTTTGTTTAGTAGAGACAGGGTTTCACCATGTTGATCAGGCTGGTCCCGAACTCCTGACCTTGTGATCCGCCTGCCTTGGCCTCCCAAAATGCTGGGATTATAGGCGTGAGCCATCGTGGCTGGCCAATTTGAGAGTTTTTGTCATGAAAGAATATTGAATTTTCTGAAATTCTTTTTCCGCATCCATTAAGATGATCATATAATTTTTGTCTTTCATTCTATTAATGTGGAGAATCACGTTTATTGATTTTCATGTGTAGAACTATCCTTGCATTTTAGGGAAAAATCCAGTTTGATCGTAATGTATGATTATTTTACTGTGTTGATGAGTTCAGTTTGCTAATATTTTATTGAGATTTTTTGCATTTATGTTTATTAGAAATATTGGCCTGAATTTTTTTTCTTATAGTGTTCTTTTTTGCTTTGGTATCCGAGTAATGCTGGCCTCATAAAACAATTTGAGAATTATTTTATCCTCTTCAATTTTTTGCAGAGTTTTGGGAAGGATTAGCATTACTCTTTTTTAAACGTTGGTAGAATTCACCAGTGAAGGCATCTGGTTCTGGGCTTCTCTTTGTTGAGAGATTTATGATTAGTGATTCAAACTTTTTAGTTGTTATTGGCCTATTCAGATTATCTATTTCTTTATAATTTAGTCTTTGTATGTTTCTTGGAATTTATCCATTTTTTTCTAGGTTATTCCATTTTTGGTGTGTAATTGTTCATAGCAGTCCCTTATGATTCTGTATGTTTTTGTGGTATCAGTTGTAATGTCTCTATTTATAATTTTATTTATTTGAGTACTCTCTCATTTTTCTTAGTCTAGCTAAAAATTTGTCAATTTAGTTTACCTTCTCAAAACACCAACTCTTAGTTTTATTGGTCTTGTCTATTAATAAAACTACATGACTATTTTCTAGTCTTCGTTTCATTTATTTCTGCTCTAATCTTTGCTACTTCATTTGTCTAATTTTAGCTTTGTTTTCTTTTACTAATTTCTTGAAGTGTAACTTTAGATTGTTTTTTGAGATCTTTGCTTTTTCTTAATGCAGGTGTTTGCATTAAAAATTATCATCTTAGATTTGCTTTTGCTGCATATTATAAATTTTGGCATGTTCTGTTTCCATTTTTATTTACTTCAAGATATTTTTATTTTCCTTCTTGTTCATTCTTTTACCCATTTGTTGTTCAAGGATTTGTTGCTTAATTTTTACATACTTGTGAATTTTGTAAATCTTCTTCACGTTACTGATTTCTAGTTTCATTCCACTATGGTCAGAAAATAGACTTAATAGTATTTCAATATTTTTAAACTTGTTAAAACTCTGTGTGTGTGTGTGTTTTAGAATGTTCTGGTCTGCTGGATAGCGCCCATAAGTCCCATAGTCTTTCTTCTTATTTATTTATATTTGTTTGTTTGTTTATTGTTCTTTTGGCTGGGTAATTTCAAATGATCTGTTTTTGAGTTAATCGATTCTTTCTTCTGCTTTATACAGTCTGCTATTGAAACTCTCTATGAGACTTTTCACTTTAGTCATACTTCAGCTCCAGAGTTTCTGTTTGGCTCTTTGTGGGGGATTCTTTCTCCTTGTTGAGCTTCTAATTTTGTTCAAATATTGCTTTCCTGATTATTTTTAGTTGTCTGTCTGTGTTTTATTGGAACTCATTGAGCTAGCATCAGATGTTATTTTGAATTCTTTGTTAGACAATTTATAGATCTCCATATTTTAGAACCAATTACTTGTTTTTCTATTTTGTTCCTTTGATGCTGTTGTGTTTCCCTGATTCTTGCACAAGGGGCCTAGCTTTTGGCCTATCCTGGTTTTTGATATGCCTTCGTGATTAAGTTTAATCATTTCTAGCTTTTGGTTTCAGGTGAGAGATATGCAACACTGTCTTTTCCTTGAACAATTTGGAAGCCCTTACAGGGTTATTAATTGCCCCAATTTTAATATTGCTGTGTCTCAGGGAATAGAGAGGCCAAAGGAGATGTAGAGATGGTGAAGGGCCAGTCATTGCAGCAGTTTGAATAGCCATGACATTTATCAATTAACTGTCTTATTTGGGTGCAGTCAGTGAAGCCCGAAAATAATTACAATAGTAACACCAAGGATTACTGATCACAGATTATCATAACGGATATAATAATAATGAAAAAGTTTTAAATGTTGCAAGTTACCAAAATGTGACACAGAGACACAAAATGAACACACATTGTGGTAAAAATGGTGCCCATAGACTTGTTCAATACCGAGTTGCCACAAATCCTCAATTTGTAAACAATACAGTATCTACAAACCAATTAAGTAAAGTGCAACAAAAAAAAAGTCTGCCTGTATTCTGCTCCAGGGTGGGAATTTCCATCTCACTAGTTACTGGTAGATGACGTATAATCTGTTATTGCCTTTGATTTTTATCGGTACCAAAGAGGTAAAACACCAATACATATTAAATACTACACACAATTTTTATAAATATGATAGAATTTACTTTTCCATATTACCTAAGCTGACTGACCTGGGGAAAAAATTATTGTACATGGAAATGAACTTTGGCTAAACAAAACCCTGTAATACAAAATTTTTGTTTTAGCTTTTTTTTTTCTTAAAAGGAAACAGAATTAATTTTTTGGTGTCTAGTATAATTACTGGATTATTTTCTGATTCCAGTTTTAGCAATTTTAACTGCAAAATGTGAATAAAAGATGCCTCATCTTGATTATGACAAAAGATTTATAAATGACCAAATTTCTGAATTTACATTTTGTTTTTCCCCTATTGATCATCAGTAAAAAAAAAAAACACAGAAATTTGTGGCAAAAAAAAACACAGAAATTTGAAGGAAAATTAATTTGTTTTAAAAAGGAAGTAAGAAATGAAAGACAATCTCAAGTTTATAAAATATATTACTAACTCATTGGTAATTGAGAACTTATTTCTTTTTTCTGAGATTCTCAGTTGGAAATACTTTATTTTCTTGAAATAATCAGTGGCTCAGAAATACAACAGCAATTCCTTTAACATAAAAAATATGGCTTCAATTTTCTAATTATGGATGTACACCTGCATGCCTACTTAATGGAGAAAAATTACTAAGTGTAGAAAAGATTAAGAGATTATTTAAGTTCTTTTAAGGTTAGTCCAAGAAAAAAGCTTTAACAGATATTTGCTTCTTTCTTCAACATTCTGTTCAATGTATAACTGACACATTTTATGTATTTACAAGATGATGAGTGAACATAGTTATGATAAATAACTCTTTGATGTAACAGGCAATGTTCAAAGTCCTTAACGTATATATAAAATGCATTTAATCCTTTCAAACACCCAAGGAAGTGGTTACCAGGTTTTTCCCCATATTACAGTTACAAGGAAATGAACGGGCAGGGAATTTATGCAATTTGTCTGTTTCACAGTAAATATTTCAGAATTTGAGCTCCACGCAGTATGGCTTTAACCACCACACAATTAAAAAAATTTTTCTGAGATAGGTGAGCATTTTTTTCAAGGTTTGTTATTCTTATGGTTAAATAGCTCAACTTTATCTTTCCTAAAAAATAGGAAATTGCTCAAGTTTCCAGTGTTTTATTTCACTAATGGCAAGAATTGTTGTGCCACTAACATGATATACTTAAAGTTAATGAAATCTACATCTATTTATCTATCTGTCCACTATTCCAAGTCAATGTATTTCACCTCCAAAATCATGTCAGTGGAAATTAATACTGTACCTTAGGAGCTTGCAAGAAGTGGAAATAGGCATCTTAGTTGGCTCTTAGTTGCTGAGATAAGGATTATAGTTTTCTGCTGACCCAGTTTGGACACTTTATCATGTTTTAATAAATAAAATACTGTGCCTTCAGCATTAATAGGAAGCTGTCCAGGAGTTTACTCTCCTTATAACTTAAAAAAAGAAAATATTTGCTATAATGACTTCCAGATCAAACCAAAATATCAGCATAAGCAAATACTTAGGATAAATAGACCTTCCAAAAATTTACAGTAGTAGCCAAAGGGATAAAATGTTTCAAGAATCTGCTTTGTAGAATGACCTATAGCTATGCCCAAGACTTTCATAATAAATATTAGCTGCTTATGTAATGAAGTATAAAAAAAGATTTTTCCCACCTTTAATATATCTGTTCTCATAATTCAATTTATAATAGCCCTATATTTATTTTTCAGAACATTAAGAAAGCAATGATGTCCTACCAACATAATCCAGTTCTTTCTTGTTTTAATGAGTGCCTCCCCCAGCCAAATACTCATCTTATGAGCTGAATGGCAACTCTGTATGCCCAAACATTAAACTTATGGAAACTACAGTTTTAAATGAGTAGAGTCATTGCTAAAATAAAACTATTGGTTTCTAAATTCCATTTTGAACTAACATATTTACTGTATCCTGCAGCTTTGATTGGCAGTATCTAATATGCCTTTAAAATCCAGAGTTGCTTCTGTATCCCAAGTACAAATGAAACAGCAGGAATGGGCAGGCAATGTAGTGTTGCTCTAACCATGCTTGCCTTGGGGAACTGTGCCTTAGAACTGTGCCTTGGGGAACTGTGCCTTGGGGAACTTGCTTTGGGGAGCTGTGCCTTGGGCAGCTGGGCTCAACTCTATTTTGTTGCCATTACTACTACTATAATGCAGATGTCTGAAGGTGGCATTAAATCTCCGGATGCATCCACTTGGTCATTCCAGAACATTTCATCAAGTGAAAATGTCATCCACTTGGCCCAGTCTTTAGTACATTAGTCCTCTCTGCCTGATTTGAGTCCCTTCTACCTTCTGATAACAGAATCCTGGCTTTCCTTTGGAAACCATCTCCCCTTCCTTCCAGTCTGGGTGGTTCATATAGGTTGACTCTACCCTAAAGCTCCAGAAGTGAGCTGACATCCCAAAGTAGTATTGGCCATTCCTTTCAACCCTGATAACTCAGAGGTGGATAAGTGATCTAATAAGCCTGGCCAAGTCAGAAAAATCCCCTGAGACCACTTTGGCAGGAAATGGCTGGAAAAATCGTCCCTTGCTTCCTGCTGGGTTATAGCTTGGAGCTTTGCCAGTGCTTTGCATAAAGTAAAGCCAGCACAGAGAAAGGCAGTTAGACCTGCAGTGAGACTGGTTATTGAAGAGAATTTTTGGACTCTAGGATCCAGGTTTATCTCATCTACACAGCAGTCAAATAAAGTAAATGCTACTCTCTATTTCAAAGGGTTGTTATGATGAATGTGTCAATATTTACAAAACACCAATATATTTCATAAGGAAATGAAATAATTCCCATTTTCAGTAAGCCAATTTGAGTTGGTTTTTTTAACTGTCTGTACTGACTGCTTGAGTTATCTTTCTAACCAGAAGGGCATTTCAACTTGAATTTAATTCCTCTCTTCATTTGATTCAGCATTTTTATTGATCATTTTCCCAGCATTGTAACATAGGAATGAAATTAGGTGCATAGATACAAAGACAATTAATACAGAATCTGCTACCTTTTAACTCTCAACGCAATACAGGAGATGAATGCACAAATAGAAGATTTTAGAAGGGCCTGGTAAATACCATGACAAACCATGCACAAAGTATTAGGAGCAAGGATGTGTATCTCATACAACTCTTATGGGTTAATGAGTGGGTTTGTGAGAGGTGTTACAGAGGTTTTCCTACAAGAAATGGTTACTTATGTGAGTTTTAAAGGATGGAGAGTTTTCCAAGTAGATGGGACAACACTGAGGAATGGAAAACGCTCCAGTAGGAGACAACCAAGTAATCAAAGGCATGAAAATTGGAAAGTCCATGGAAGTCCTAGAAGCAGCAAGTGACTCAGGAAGATGGAGTTCATCCTGTGGGCAGGGAGAGGAGAGCAAATGAGGCAGGAGGGGAGATCAGCATTCCACATAGGAGGCCATGTGCCTGTAGGATCCTGCTTGTCTGTCAGTTTGGATGTTACCATAACTGCGCAGCTTTTACGTGTGTCTCATGGTGTTTCCATGTCCCTTGTGGACACATTCCTTTATTGACTATCTACCATAGGGAGAGTGGGAAGGCAAGAGTAACCTACAGGTTCGATGTGTGTGTAGAAAATGAGGAATGGTGGATATTAAATTCAAAAGACATTTACTAGTTGCATACAACACAAAAGGGATTGTGATCAGATTTGTAAAAGATAGTGGATAAAGCCAAAACTTCAAACATGAAGTTCTTCTTTGATTCTTAACTTGCACAATTCCTTCTGCAACATTGCTAGTCTTCTAATTCTGCAGTAAAGACATCCTGTTGATTGCAACAAACTATAATTATTTAAGTTTATTGGAAATAACACCAAGCACCATCTAATATATAGATGTGAACATCATTCCAAAACTTTTTAAAATTAGCTTTTAGTATAAGCTTTATATTTGCCTTTTCTTAAGATTGTTGTTTAAACTTTTGTGGAAAGTATTGAGTAATTAAATTACATTATGCTCATATCATGTAATCCAAGAAATATAGGAATGCCAAAATTACAAAAGAATATGTCAGAAAAAACACAGGAAATAAAGAAACATCTCTATGGAAACATTTTTATCATACTAGATGATTATATTGGTCATCATGATGACTCTGGTATTATGGAAGTACAATGTAGGAAGTTGAGATGAGTTATAAACCACAGCAAACATATCACACACAGTGTATGAATACATAGTTCAACTAGGACAGTTACAAATTATCCTAAAAAACTTTGATGATCAGAAAATGTCTTCTGTAATGTTTTAACATTTTGAAATGTATTGATACATTCTTTATGACTCATCTATGTTCTCTTTGGAAAGACAAATGTGATTTATGCAATTGCTGGGTAAATTGCCAATATATGTGAGTCAAACCAAGTTGGTTGATTATGTTGCTTAACGCTTCTATACTGCTACTAAATTTGTGCTGCTTTACATATTAAGTGTTGAAAGAGTTTGTTAGAATCTGTAACTATGATTACATATCTGTCTATTGCTCTTTTTTGATCTCTTCATTTTGCTTTACGTGTGTGTGTGAATTTTTTTTTTTTCTTTTAGAGACAGGGTTTTGCTCTGTTACCCAGGCTGCAGTGCGGTGGCATGATCATAGCTCACTGCAGCTTCAAACTCATGGGCTCCATTGATTCTCCCACCTCAGCCTCACAAATAGTTTATGTAGTTTGATAATGTGTTTCTAAGTTCATAAAAGCCTAGGAATGTTTTGTCTCTTGTTGAGTTAACCTCTTTTTATTTTTAACAGTCTTTTTTATCTCCAAGACTATTTCTTTCCTTAAGGCATAATATATTAATTCGGCCTTCATTAGTATATCAATTTTTAATAAATATGCTTATAATTTATATGAATAGCATATTAATAGTTATTAAGTAATAAATATATTAATATATCCAGGTCAGGTTTCAATGTATTAATATATCCATGTCAGCCCATTTGTATATGATATAACACTATTAATTCTTTTAATTTCAAGCAACCTGGTGCCCAGTTTGTTTTTACTTTTATTGTATTTTTATAATTGACACATAATTACTGTACATATTGATGGGGTACATAGTAATGTTTCTATATATAATGTATAGTGATCAGATCAGGGTAATTAGCATATCCATCATTTCAAATATTTATCATTTATTTGTGTGGGAACATTTGATATCCTTCTAGCTGTTTGAAACTATTTATTACTTTTAACTATAGTCATCCTACAGTGGTATAAAACACTAGAATTTGTTCCTCCTATCCAGATATAATTTAAAGTGTGTCACTTTTAAGAAGCATGAACATGTCATATTTATGTAGTCTGATAATCTTTGACTTTTAATTGGAGTGTTTATTCTGTTTAAATTTACTATAATTCTTAATATAGTTGTATCTAAGTCTACTATCTGCTATTATATTTGTCCTATCTTTTGAAAAATAAACTTTTAAATTTGGAATAATTTTAGACTCAAAAAATTTGTGTGGGCACAGAGAGTTTCTATATCTGACCTTTAGCTCAGTGTCCCCTAATGTTGACATCTTACATACTAGTAGTACATTTGACAAAACTAAGAAATTAACATTGGTACATTGCTGTTAACTAAACTCTTGTCTTTATTCAGATTTCATCAATTTTCCAATAATGTCCTTTTTTCTATTTCAGTATCCAATTCAACATACCACATTGTATTTAGTCCCCATATCACTTTTGTCTCCTTTAATCTGTGACAATTTATTGATTTTGTCTTGTTTTTCATGACCTTGACAGCGTTGAAGAGTACTTACGAGGAGTTTTGTAAAACGTCCATCAGTTCAGATTTTTATGATGTCCTTGTTGTGATTATACAAAGGTTGTGCATTTTCTGGAAGAATATAAATGGAGTGGAAGTGTCCCTCCATCACATTATATCAGGGGGTGCGTAATATTCACATGCCATAATTGGTGACAATAACCTTGATCACTTGGTTAAGATTTTTTGCCAAATTTCTCCACCGTAAGTTTTTTTCCTTTTTCTTAGTCTTTTCTTTGGAAGCCAGTCACTAAGCTACATGCACCTGGAGAGGGGAATTAAGCTTCACCTTCAGGAAGGAAGAGACTATACTCATATTATTAGCAATTCTTCTGTAAAGATGTGTCTCTTCTGCCCTTGACCCATGTGTTGGTTTATTCCTTCATTTCTGTCTTCTTTTGTATTAGGTAGGTATTTTCTATTACACCATTTTATATCTTTTTCACATTAAGTCCAAAATTTTGCATTTTCCTTTTAGTTGTTACCTTACAAATTACAATATTTGTTCTTGCTGCAATTTTTTTAATACTTTCTCTAACAATTGAAGAGTTATGTTATAGTCTAAACCCATTTATCTCCCAACCTGTCTTTTGTGCTATTTTTGTCATATATTTACACTACAGTATCTCAATAGGTCACTGTTTTTTAATATCACAATTTTTTTTAGTTCTAAGGCAGAATCAACTTTTCTACCTTTTGCTCCCAACCTCATTAAATGGGAAAGAATTGAGTAAGTGTTTGAAAAACCGCTTACCAAAAGCATCTAGCAGATCTAGCAGACATCCATGTTAAAATATCAATAACATTCAAAAGTTTGTAAAGAACTAATTTTGAATAACAAATTGGTCAGTGTGAAAAACAGCTATATGTTATACAAAATTAGAATTATCAAAGTGGTTGGGAGTAGTTTGTACTTTCTAAAAGCATCAGATAGTCCATTTTGAATAAGAGAAATATAAGGGAAGTGCCAGCTAGAAGCAGGCACAGATTTAGATAGAACCTGCAGCCTAACTGTATAACACCTTGGGCGCCTGGGAAGAACTAAAGGTCAAGAAGAATTTTTTGAAAAACCACATAAGCACTTTTTTTCATAAAATTTTTATTATCATGTCATTTGTACAAATGTAACAGTAATGGTAACTTCTCTTTTCCAAGGGAAAGAGAAACACTGCAGAATGGATATTAAACAAGACATTATGCCCTACAAGCAAGACATAAAATGTCTAAGGGAAACTTCAGCATAAAAATGTTGAACACATAATGTGAGATAATTCAATAAATAACAACTGACATTCTTTTTTTAAAAAAATAAGTATAAAAAAAAGATGTGTACATACATTCCCTTACTCTAACAGTGATCCACTAATTGCTTGCATTTCAATCCCCTCACCCTCCAATTCCCCACCCTAACATTTAACAAGGTGGCTGACACATTATGGTCTCCCACTAAATATTAGTTTAATGACACCTTTAAAACCCATCATATTCCAATTAAATAAGCAGGACTGAGCTATATTTGATGAAACACACTCACATCTTTAAATAACAACATGTAAAATATTAAAATACAAGCTTTCAAAAATAAATAAATACGTCAATAAGTAGAACCCTCATAAGAAATAGTCAAACACATTAAGTCCTTTCCAGGTATCCCTAGAAAGCTGCTGTTCTCTTTTTCATTTTCAGCTCTGGTGAGGGCAGGGACCACTCTGCAGGAAGTGTCAATGATACACTGATAAGCTTCTTACTTCTCTCCTGTCAGTTGGTGCTCCCCCTGTGATGAGAAAAGGGTTACTGCTGCAGGTGCTAAGGAAGGCCACTCTTCTGTCACTCTGGTGGCTGAAGTTGCTTTAAGGGATGTCCCCATGCAGACTCTCACCCAGCCCTCCACTCAGGGAAGGTCTGTCTGTACCCACTGCCCTCTATAGCAGAAAACTTGCACTCCTGAATGCTATTTTTTTTTTTTTTTTCAAGAAAGAGGTGGCTGTGAACTCAACTAGATTCTTGGTTTGAAAAAGCCCAAACATATTGGTCACTGATTGTCACATTGGGTTAGAAATTTCCATTCATGATCTCCCTTAAGCTGCACACAACCCTATGAAATAACTACCATTATCTACCCTATTTTGCTAAAGCTCAAAGAGATTAAATAATGTTGACAGAGATCCTAGCCTTGAACTCACTGAAGGTGTCACTGCAAAGTTTCTGCTCTTCACCAAGAAGGCTTACAGACCCGAAGTGCCCAAACCAGACATTGCATTTTTCAGGTCTGAAGCCCATTAGGGGCTGAGGTAAACGTCCCAAAACAGGCAAGGGGCATTTTGGCATTGTTAGTCAAATCTACTTAGTATTCTAGAAATGCACATTTACCCTCCCAGGGGTTAGGCCTGGAAATGGAGGACATTGAAATACTGAAATATCCTCTGGCACCACAGCAGATTAATAACCTTAATGGCAACTTCAATTGTGAAAATAATAATCACAATTTCTAGTCCTTCAGCTAACTCTTGGGGTTCCCTGATTTTACTTTTAGGGGGCAGATGCCAGTATTTCTGAGCAACAGCTCCAGTCGCCTGTGTATATGGAAATTACAACTCACTTGTTCAGTATCTTTTCGATGATTTTCTGAACCATGGGGGATGCGGGGTTGAGACAAGCTTTTTGCCCATTCTTGAGTGTGGCTCTGCAGCGAGAAGGGAATTCCGTGAGGCAGGAGGTCGGGCTGGGGACAGGGTTGGGGTAGCGGGAGAGTCGGGGACCCCAGCGGTGGCAGCGGCAGCGCGGGGCGGGACTTACATGACTTCGGTTTGGGCGCAGTGGGGTCCTGGGGACTTCACATTCACACTTTGGATGTTCTTGAGGTGAATTCCCTGCAGTGTCTGCAAGCACTGGCAGCGCAGTTCAGTGACCACGGACGCTCCTAGGGAAGAAGAGACTCGCTGATTGAGCGAGGCTGTCGGCGCGGGGCGCCCACCCCAGTTGCGTCCGGCCCGGGGACCCTAGGGCGTCGGGACCCACCTGCTGCGCGCCGGCCGGCGGCCACCAGAAGCAGGAGCAGCAGCGCCACCCGCAGGATCCGGGGATTGCTGGGGGCTGCGGAGAGCCCGGCGTGGGCCATGGGGCTCAGCAGACGGGTCGGGAAGCTGTGCGAGAAGCGGGAGAGCTGGCGGGGAGGTGCCTGCGACCCGAGCTGTGTGGCTCCCCAAGATCGGCGAACCCTTTTTATGCATGGTTGAGACTGGAAAGCCCGGAGCGGCCGGGCCAGGGAAATTACCGGAGCTCCAGCTCGATCCCGAGTCCCGAAGGAAGGCGACGGCCCCGCCCCCGGGGTGGAGTCGGGTACAGGTAGGGGGAGTCCACTGGTGACGCCTGCGCCTCGCCCTCCAGAGTAATTCCCGTGGACTCTGGGACTTTGGGATATTCATTTTCTGCCCCAAATTCCTGGAGGGGGGGTGAGTCCACCTTGCTGAAGATACAGCCTGTGAGGGGGGACCTTAGGTCCCCGATGACCCCCCGCGTATGGGGTAGGGTTAGAGGAAAGAGCTGGGGGGACCCGTGAGAACCAGGACAGGAAAGGCACGACTTCTTTAGCGGAAGAGAGCTTTGTCTCCTTAGTTATCAGATTTGCTGGGGACCCGGAGATAGGCGAGTTTTCCCTCAGCTATCCTCTCTCTATATAGTCTATCCTCTATGTTAACCTCCCAGTCTCTGCCTCTCTCATTTTCGGTTTAGTGTATTTCATGTACATCTAACATCATGCTCTCTGTGAAAGTACAGCCATCGTCTCGGATTCCAGAGAAGAATGTTCTGCTTGTTCTTTGTTTTGCATATTCTCTAATCACACTTAGAATATCTTGTTTACGTTTTCCATTTGGTGGCAACAGATTATCAGTGTCAAAAGTTGAATTCAGTGTTAGTGTCAATGGAAGCCAGGGCTGTATAACATGACCTCTTCTTTTGTATCCTGCATAACTTCCTTCCTCCCTCTGAAATGTTGGAACTTCTTAAATCTCCTGGAGATCTTCTCCCTGTAGGAGGGATTCAGATTTGATCTAGAAATATGACACTGGCTGTCACTCTGAAGCTGTGGAGGGGCTGGGTCCAGCAGGCTCATGTGCTCAATGTTTCTGGTTCTGTCTTTGCGAATGACACTAGGTACATGGTGTGCAAACACCATTCCCACTGAAGGAGCAAACAGCTGCCTGCTGATGACATTTAAACACCAGATCACACATAAAATCACATTCCATTTACTATAGAACTTTCTGGTATTCAGCATTGGGGCATCTTTCTCTGGAAACATTAACAGGGCACTTTTTTTTCTCGTCTGGAATTTCAGTTTTTTAACCTGACACCTTTGTCCCTTTTTCTGCAGTTTTAGATAATGTATTTTGATTCATCATTAGGTTTTAGAGGGTTTAAGTGTGATTCTACAAGTTGGTCTCAGACCTCTGTGACACATGGAGTAGGATGGAGGAGAGGAGAAAGGAATGGCATCTGCCTGAAGCACAGGGCTCTACACAGCCCAGTTCAAGGGATAAGAGTCCTTGCCCCTAACTAAACACAGAGCGTGCAACTGTGCTGCCTGTATATAGTTGCAGAGTATCACTTGCAAGTTGTTAAGCCTCTCTGTGCCTAGCACAAAGTGGTTATGAGAAATGAGTTAACATTTGTAAGAGACAACATGGATTAAGTGCCTTATTAATGGTTGTTAAATAAATAAAGTGGACTATTTCCATTTTTAAAAGGCTATTTCTTTCCCGACACTGCCTGAACAAAAACTCAGCCTGCTATGAATTCTGTAAAGGAAAAAGAAGAATCTAATGGCAAGTTTTACTCCCCAGTGTTTTTCACATTTGAAATTTTCTGTATCCCTTACTGCCACCCAACTGTCCCTGTCTCTAACTGATATAAAGCAGTGTGAGTCCTTAAGAAATCAAAGCACATCCTAGAAAGAAGAATGTTCATATAAACACCACAATCCCAGTTTCCAAAATGGTCTTGTAGTTACTGGTGCTCACAGGTATCTGTGATGTCATTACAATAATCTTGGACAATGGATAGAAAGGTGTGCTAGAATGTCCTGTTACTTTAAAATAGACACTATAGGTAATATATATGCTCCATTCTTTTTCAGTGATTTCCTTTCTCACATCTTCCTGACTACTTAAATTCCTTGAAAGAAAGGATAGATACAGAAAAAACATTGACCCAATGGAGGACAAAATAGTGTCCCAAATGTCTTCTGCAGTTTCGAGCTGTAATAAACTTATAAATGAAAAATAAAGTTCAATTGGGAATTTATAAAAAATAAAAAAGTTAAATGTTTTTACTTTAGGAAGGCTTTCAGAAAGGAAGACACATCTGTACTTTACCGGGAGATACACATAGATGGGGGGGGGGGGTCTTTAAAAATTTGCTTGTTTTTCTTTAGCAAACATAAGGTAAATGATAAGAGCTTACAAGATTCTGGGTAAATGTGGAACATGCTGCTTTTTTATTTAATAACTTCATGCTATGGGCAAGTTAATAAACCTCTGCACCAGAGACAAGGGGCAGAGAATTGATTTTATGCTCTTCTAAGCGTTTTACAAATATTGACTCATTCAATCTTCCAAACAATACTGTGAAGTAGATATTAATTGTTATCTTTATGGGACTTAACGGTTACAAACAAAGGAACTGAGGTACAGAGAGGTTAAGTCACTTGCTTAACTTCATACATCCTTGAGGCTGGAAATCAAACCCAGAGAAAATGGCTCTTAACCATTAAACTATGGTAAAAATGCACTGTGATATATAATTAGTACTTTAAGGGGAGGAAGGATTTTTAAAAATGTATTTGTTCTTGACCTAGTTGAATAGCTTAAATTTACATATTTTAAAATGAAAATATATCAAAATGATAATATATCTTTGTAGTTTTGTTTCACTAACAGCGTAACTCTCTCCTGTGGCATTGATGTAGCTCATTATCTTTCCTTAAGGTGCCCAATTCTGAAGAATAAAATAGGCACTTTTCCAAGGAGAAAGCTGACAAACTACTTCTTTAAAAAAATGATGAAGACAAACGTCTTCAGTGTGATGTCATATGGATATCATGTACCCGCTTGATATGATGTCATAAAAATGGCATAACCAGGATGCCTCTTTGGTACCACTTCCAAAAATTCATCACCCAAATCTAGTTATGATAAAAAACATTCTTCAAACTCATACTGAAGAATCTTAAAGCTAATCAGTACTCTTCAAAACTGTCAAGGTCATGAAAACAATAAAAGACTGAAAAACCATCACAGTCCAGAGGAAACTGGAGATGTGACAACTCATTGCAGTGTGGTAGTTTGGATAGGATCCTGGGACAGAAAGAGGATATTAATGGAAAAACTGGTGAAACCCACCTTAGTCTGGAGTTTAGTTAAAAGTAACGTGACATTGGTGGTTTATTAGCTTTAACAGACGTTCCGCGGTGTTGTAAAATGTTCACTTTCAGGGAAACAGGATGAAAGGCACACAGACACTGTATTATCTTTGCAATGTTTGTAAATTGAAAATTGTTCCAATTAAGTTCATTTTTTTCTAAGTTTATTTTTCTAAATCCATTTAGAATACCACCAAAATGAAATCAGGGCATGTGCATGTTTTACCTGCTAGCTTTCTAGACAGGAAATTGAATTTTGATTTAGTACATATTTGCTCAAATATGAAAATTCAAAATATCTGTTGCCGCAGTTTGGGCAGTTCATCATGCTTCATAGCGTTAAATACTTTGCCTTCAGCATTATGTTTTCCAGATCTCTCATCTAGTTCTTATAACTGAAGAAAATCAGAAAGTGTTTGCTATCATGGTCTCCAGACCCAACACAAGGAGAGCGCCAAGAGAATAACGCGAATGAAACATGTCAAGAGGCAGTGGACATTTGCAGGTTATGCAGAACTTGACTCCTGAGGAAAATCTCATCAGAATCACTTGTTTTTGTAAATGAAGTATAAAGGAGAGGATTTGTTGTTGTTGTTGGTGGTGGTGGTGTTTTTCCCTAACATGTCGCTTGTATCAATGAGATCTTCATAAGCCAAAGCTTATAATGCTGTTGACTACAAAAAATAAATTGTCTTGTTAGAACAAGTGTTTCTCCAAGCTATTTTCTTTTCAAGAGTTGAATGCCAGGATTTTATGCAGTGTTTAAACTTATTCAAGCAACAATTCTTAAAGAAATGGAAGAATCTTTAAAAATGGAAGCTTTGGTGGCCAAATTCCATTTGCCCTGTAATCATTATGGAACCTTACAAAACTGGCAGACAGTCAAATCTCGGTGCTTATATCTCCTAAGCCACCTGTTCTCCAGTCACTGCTACAACACTAGCTGCCTGCAGATGTCACCTGGAAACTCCTGGCCTCAGCTGAATCAGGTATCTTTCACTTTCTGGCCCAGTGTTTCTCTGTTGCTGCCAGGAAACATCCCTTTCACAAGAGGAACTGGGGTCAATGGATAAATGTTTCCCCCTTTTGCATGTTTTGAGTGGAAGTTCTACACCATTTCTCAGAGGGTCCCCACTAGAATTGAACTCCAGTTACCCATGTCCTCTTTTCCTAGTTTGTTCTTCCCAGCTTTCAAGTCCTCTGCATTGGTAACATGTCCCCAAATAAATTACCTGCATGGCAGGCTCATGACTCAAACTCTGCATTTTGGAGGATCCTAAACTTAGGCACTGCTCCATCCTGAGAAATAACCATGCTCAAATAAGGAGGGCAACCCTGCTCTGCCCCAAACTGGTTTAGGAACTTCTTCCTCACAACTGCTATCCCTATTTCCCCATACTCATCTCTTCCAATGTAATGACTCTGGCTCAGAGCGGAGAAGAATGAAGATGTGTGAACATGACATTAGATTCCTGAATCAGTCCACCTCCACAGTCCAAGGGCATGGTGGGTGCTGCATTCATGGTCCTCTCTATTTAGCCTCCCGGAGACTGCTTGTCTGGCAACTTCTCTTTCTTCCGGTACATTTAAAATTAATCTATGCATATAAGGCACAGTGATAGGTTTAGTAGAAGAGATAAAGTCGAATCAAATCCAACTTCTAACACCAAATTCTTCATTTAATCTGTTTACTTTCTTTTGTAATGCTAGATCATTTATTTTTCTGTTCCTGGCATAATAATCTCATGATATGATCAATATGCAAGTACTTAAAATCATTCATGTAACACTGAGAATCATTCAATATTTTAGCTTTGGTCTGTTTTCTTGGGTGGGGGGTGGAAGAATGGGCAATTATTTGTATTTAAAAGTGTTTTTATAAATTGTTTTGCCTCTTCATTTTCTTAAGATTGTTTCCTAAACTTTCTGGAAGTGGGATTCATTAAATAAATAACATCATGATCATATATTATGAAAACAACAAAACATAGGATTGCCAAAATTGCAAAAGAATAAGGAAATGAGAAAATTTCCCTTGGAAATAATTACATAAGAAGTTTGTTCTGAAGATTAAAACATCATTATGACTTTACTATTCTGGAAACAAAATTTAGGAAGTTAGAAGATGAATGTATAAACCACAAATGAAAATAGCATGCATAGCATAAAAACACAGATTTCATCTAAGAAAAGTTTGAATCATCATAAAAACTTGATCTTAAGTGTCCTCTCCATAGCATTTTTTTTTTTTTTAATGTGGAGTCTTGCTCTTGCTCTGTTGCCCAGGCTGGAGTGCAGTGGCGCAATCTTGGCTCACTGTAAACTCCGCCTCCCAGATTCAAGTGAATCTCCTGCCTCAGCCTCCTGAGTAGCTGGGATTACAGGTGCACGCCATCATGCCCAGCTAATTTTTGTATTTTTAGTAGAGACAGAGTTTTACCATGCTGGTCAGTCTGGTCTTGAACTCCTGACCTCGTGATCCACCCACCCCAGCCTCTCAAAGTGCTGGGATTACAGGCATGAGCCACTGCACTTGGCCAATCCATGGTATTTGTCAAGGTTATTTATTGTCCAATTTTTTGGTCAGAAATATTTTTCTTTTGATTTTTTCCTTCTGGGTTCTGTCCTTATATTCAGTAAAGACTTCTATACAATGCTGGTTTCAGAGTTGCTCTACCGATGTGTTACTGAGCTAGTTCATTGATTGACATTTTTGAAGTAGTTAAAGACACAAAAAATACAGGATCCAATTAGACATGGTGGAAATTACAGTGAAAATGGGGAAACAAGAGCTTGGTTGTGTGTCATTACTATCTGTATGTTATACATAGAAGTAAATGTCTTCAATCAAATAATGTTTAATGTGCTCATATTAGCATCTGTGTATGACTGGAGCATGTGGGTGGACAGACTCTTAACAGAATCCCTAATAGTTTCAAATGTGAGTCTAATTAAAATATCAAAGAAGTCACTGACAGGAAAAATAGCATAAGGCTGTTGGAATGTCTATGACTAACTTGGTGAGACCTGTGAGCCTAACAAGATCAGGAGTTGACAAAATGGTGTCTTTAATGTTCAATCAACTTTCTGTTAGCTGGGTGCCTTATCCTCAGTACCCACCTGCGCTGTTACATTACAGCACTAACTGCAGTATTATTCCTCTTTATGTAATAAATATTTGACAAACATTTATTTAGCACCTACTCTACCTGGCATTTTTCTGAGATCCGGAATGAAGAGACGAAAAAAGCTTGACACTTACTCCCTGTTTTAAAGTAGAAAAACAGTCAGATAAATGAATAATCACAGTGCAACTTAATAGGTATTCTGATGGACATAAGTACAAATTTCTTTATCCTTGTTTCCTGATAGTTTCTATAGTCATCCCTAGATTGAAAAAAAGACTGATTTTCCAACACAGCTGATTTTTTCCAACTCTTGTTGTCCGCTCTACTTTCAGATTTTATTGCCTCTAATTACAGACTCTGGATAATGATATAATCCCCATGTTGTGTCTGACTCAGTGAAGAAATAAATATTTGGAACATTTACATCTAAGATGTATTTACTTTTCTTCTTTCGTTTACTAGGAAGACAATTAAAACAGGCTCTCTATCACCACATGTCCTGTATGTTTTATAATCTTATAGACACACTGGTTGACAAACTGTGGGTTTTTTAAATTTCTGTAAACTTATGGCGTGCATGAGAAATTTTGTTACATGTATGTAATGCATAGTGATCACATCAGGATATTCAGAATGTCCATCACCAGAGTACAATACATTTTTATTAACTACAGTCATCCTATGCTGCTATCAAACATTGAATTTATTCCATTTATCCTACTGTACATTTATACTCTTTAACCCACTTTTCTTCATCCTCTCCCTTCCCTCCCTTTTACCCTTCTCAGTCTCTCTTATCTATTTTTCCTCTCTCTGCCTCCATGTGTTCAAATTGTTAGCTTCCACATATAAGTTAGAACATGTGATGTTTGTTTTTTAGTGTCTAGTTCATTTCACTTAAGACAATGACCTCACATTCCACCCATGTTGTTGTAAATGACATAATTTCATTCTTTTTATGGCTGAATAGTATTCCAGTGTGTATATATACAGACTTTCTTTATCCATTCTTCCATTGATGGACAATTAGGTTGATTCCACATCTTTGCTATTGTGAATAGTCCTGTAATAAATACGTAAGTGCTGGTATTCATTTGATATATTATTTTCCTTTTGGTAGATACACAGAAGTGGGGTTGCTGGATCAAATGGTAATCCTATTTTTAGTTTTGTGAGACATTTCCATAGTGGCTGTACTAGTTTACATTCCCAAGAACAGTGTATAAAAGTTCTCGGCCGGGTATGTTGTTGTATAGATTTCCTTGTCAAGAACTTTGACCTCCTTGGTTAAATTTATTCCTAGGTACTTTAATTTTGTTGTCATTGTTGATAACTATCATAAATGGGATTGCCATCTTTATTTCGTTCTTAGCTAGATCAGTATTTGTGTATAGAAGGCTACTAATTTTTGTACATTGATTTTGAATCCTATAACTTTACTGAGTTCATTTATCACATCTAAGGCTTTTTTTGTTGTAGTCATTAGGTTTTTCTACATATAAGACCATATCATCTGTAAAGAGGGACAATTTGACTTGCTCTTTTCCAATCTGGATGGCTTTTATATATTTCTCTTGCCTGATTGCCCTGGGTGGGGCTTACATTACTATGTTGAAGGTTGTCTTTTTCTTGTTTTAGATCTTAGAGAAAAGGCTTTCTGTTTTTCTCCATTCAGCATTATGTTGGCTCTAAGTTTGTCATATATGGCTTTTGTTATTTTAAGATATATTTCTTCCATGCATATTTGTAAACAGTATTTATCATGATGGGATACTGCATTTTATCAAATGATTTTTCTGCACTCATTGAGATTATCATATCATTTTTATACTTCATTCTGTTGAAGTAATATATCACATTAATTGATTTGTGTATATCAAACCATTTTGGCATCCCTGGTATGAATCTCACCTGATTATAGTGTATTATCTTTTTGATGTACTGTTTTATTCAGTTTGCTAGTGTTTTGTTGAGGATTTGACATCTCTGTTCATCAGGTATATTGGCTTGTAGTTTTCTTTTTATGTTGTGTCCTTGTCTGGTTTTATTGTCAGAGTAATGCCAGCTTCATAGAATAAGGGGAATTTCCTCCTCTTCAAGTACTTGGAATAGTTTCAAGTGAATTGGTATTAGTTCTCCTTTGCACATTTGGTAGAATTTGGCTGTTTATCCATCTGGTTCTGGGTTTTCCTTTTTGGGGATACTTTTTATTACTGATTCAATCTAGCTACTCATTTTTGGTCTGTTTGTATTTTCTATTCCTTCCCAATTCAGTCTTGGTAGGTTGTATGTTTCTAAGAATTTATTCATTTCCTATAGGTTTCCCTGATGGTCAGTCTATAGTTATTCATAATACTCTGTGATTATCTTTTGTATTTCTATGGTATCAGTTGTAATATCTCCTTTTTCATTTCTAATTTTGTTTATTCAGATTTTCTCTTCTCTCTTCTTGGTTAATCAGTTAGGGATTTTCAATTTCGTTTATCTTTTTTAATAACTAACTCTTTTGTTGATCCTTTGTATTTTTTTGTCCCTATTACATTTAGTTCTGCTCTGATCTTTATTTGTTTTCCTCTATTATATTTGTCTTTGGTTTGTTCTTGATGTTCTGGTTCCTATAGGTGCATTGCTAGATTGTTAGTTTGTGATTATTCTCCTATTAATGTAGGCATTTATTCCTGTAATCTTCCCTCTTAGCACTGTATATCCCACAGGTTTTAGTATGTTGTATTTCCATTTTTTTTTTTAAGGAATTTTTAAATTTCCATTTTAATTCCTTTCTTCTCCCAATCATCATTCAAGAGCATGTTCTTTAATTTCCATGATTTTCTATTATTTCCAGTGTTCCTGTTGGTATTGATTTTTCATTTTATTTCATTTTGATTTGAGAACATTCTTAATATAATTTTGATTTTTTAAAATTTGTTGAGACTTGTTTTGTGGCCTAACATGTTCTATTCTGGTTAATAGTCCATGTTTTTATAGAAAGAAGATATATTCTGCAGTTACTGGATAAAATGTTCCATTAATGTCTCTTAGGTCTATTTGGTCTAAAGTCCAGTTTAAACCCAATGTTTCCTGGTTTATTTTCATGAGGATGATCTGTTTAATGCTGAGAAAGGGTGTTGATGTCCCCTACTTTATTGTATTGCAGTCTTTCTTTGTTTTGATCTAGTAATGTTTGCTTTGTGTATCTGAGTGCTCCAGTACCAGATGCATATATAGTAAGAATTGTTACATTCTCTTGCTGGATTGATTGCTTTGTCATTGTATAGTAATCTTCTTTGTCAAAACTGCCATCAGAGTGAATAGGAAACCTACAGAATTGGAGAAAATTTTTGCAATCAACCCATCTGACAAAGGGCTAATATCCAGAATCTACAACGAACTTAAACAAATTTACAAGAAAAAATCAAACAACCCCATCAAAAAGTGGACAAAAGATATGAACAGACACTTCTCAAAAGAAGACATTTATGTAACCAACAGACACATGAAAAAATGCTCATCATCACTGGCCATCAGAGAAATGCAAATCAAAACCACAACGAGATACCATCTCACACCAGTTAGAATGGCGATCATTAAAAAGTCAGGAAACAACAGGTGCTGGAGAGGATGTGGAGAAATAGGAATGCTTTTACACTGTTGGTGGGAGTGTAAACTAGTTCAACCATTGTGGAAGACAGTGTGGCAATTCCTCAAGAATCGAGAACTAGAAATACCATTTGACCCAGCCATCCCATTACTAGATATATACCCGAAGGATTATAAATCATGCTACTATACAGACACATGCACATGTATGTTTATTGCAGGACTATTCACAATAGCAAAGACTTAGAACCAACCTAAATGTCCAACAATGATAGACTGGATTAAGAAAATGTGTCACATATACACCATGGAATACTATTATGCAGTCATAAAAAAGGATGAGTTCATGTCCTTTGCAGGGACATGGATGAAGCTGGAAACCATCATTCTCAGCAAACTATTGCAAGGACAGAAAACCAAACACTGCATGTTCTCACTCATAGGTGGGAATTGAACAATGAGAACACTTGGACACAGGGAGTGGAACATCACACACCGGGGCCTGTCATGGGGTAGGGGGCGGGGGGAGGGATAGCATTAGGAGAAATACCTAATGTAAATGATGAGTTAATGAGTGCAGCAAACTAACACGGCACATGTATACCTAGGCAACAAACCTGCACGTTGTGCACATGTACCCTCGAACTTAAAGTACAATAATAAAATTAAAAAACCACACACCAATGGAAGTTCAGAATTGCCAGTGGATATACAATTAACTAAGTATTGAGTTATTCATTACCAATCATAATTAAGTGCTATTTAAGCACCCAAACAAATGGCAATTATTTACATTTGAGTTGAGTGACTATAGATAACAAACTGTCCAAACATTTTTTAAGTGTTTGTTCTTTAGGACCCTCAGAGACTATAATAAAAGGGAACACATTTATATAGATAAATACTACATTATGTTTGTACAAATAAACAGAATTTAAAAATAATAATAATAATCTTCTCTGTCTTTTTTGCTGTTCTTCACTTAAAGTCTCTGTTATATAAGTATAGCTACTCCTGCTTGATTTTGGTTTTCACTTGCATGTAATATGCTTTTCTATCTCTTTACTTTCAGTCTGTATGTGGCTTTACTGGCAAGGCGAGTTTCACGTAGAATCATGTTTTTTAAATTTATTCTGCCATTCTATATATTTTAAGAGCAGAATTTAATCCATTTATGTTCAGGTCGTTATTGATATATGAGGCTATGTTCCTGTCATATTGTTAAATATTTTTTGGTTGTTTTATATATTCTTTGTTCCTTTATTTTTGTCTTATAGTTTTCTCTTGTGGATAGGTGGATTTCTGTAGTGTTATCATTTGCATCCTTTCCCTTCGTCTTGTGTATGATTGCTTCACCAGTGAGTTTTATAGTTTAGTGTGTTTTCATGATGGTAAATGTCATCCTTTCACTTCTAGGTTTAGAATTCCTTTGAGTATTTCTTTCAGAGCTAGTCTAGTGGTAATGAAATCCTTCAGCATTTGTTTCTCTGTGAATGACTTTATCTCACCTTCATTTATAAAGGATAATTTTGCTAGATGTAGTATTCTTGGGTGGAAGATTTTTTCCTTCAACATTTTGAATATATCTTCACATTCTCTTCTGATGTGGAAGTATTATGTTGAGAAATCCACTGTTAGTCTGATGTGGTTTTCTTTATAGGTAACTGAACACTTTTCTCTTGCTGTTTCTAGAATTTATTTTTAACTTTGACTTTAGACACCCATAGGGAAAACCTTTTTGCATTTTATCTCTCTGGGCACATTGAACCACCTGAATCTGAATGTCTAAATCTCTTGCTAGATTTGGAAATTTTCATCTATTTTTGCATTGAATAGATTTTCAAATCTTTTCTTTGTGTCTTCACCCTCAGGGATACTGATAATTTGTTTATTTTTTCATTTATATTGTCTCAAATGTCACAAAGCCTTTGCTCTTTCTTTATTATGTTTTCTTTATTTTTATCTAACTGAATTATTTCAAAAGGCCTGTCTTCAAATTTTAACATTTTTTCTTCTGCTTGAGCTAGCCTATTACTGACACTTTTAAATGTATTTTATATTTCCTTTAATGAATTCTTAAGTTCTAAGCTTTTTATTTGGTTTGTATGAAAAATATCTACCTTTTCAGTAAATTTATCATTTGTATTCTGATTTTTAAAAATTTATTTCTATTGTCTTTCAGAATTCTCGAAAATATCACTGAGTATCCTTAAAAAAATCAATATTTTGAATTCCTTATTTGGAACTTTGAAAATTTCTTTTTGATCAAGATATATGCTAGAGAATTAACGTTTTCCTTTTGAGGTGTTATATTTTCTTGCTTTTTTTGTTTCCTGTATCCTTATATTGATTTCTGGGTATGTGGTATAAAAGGAACTTTTTCCTATTTTGGAATTTTCTTTAGTAGGGGAGAACTTTTTTCTGAAGATGTATTTATGGTGTTTGGTGGGTCAAGTACTTTGGCTTTGATTCTGGGTGCATGGAGTACCATAGTCTGTGTGATTTCTTTGGCTGTAAACATCATTAGTTGTATCTGTAATGTCCCCTATACTACACTAGGTGTACAATAGGTTATACCATCTAGATTTATGTAAGTGCATACTATGATGTTCAAACAATGACAAAATCACCTAATGAGGCATTTCTCAGAATGCAGTCCTATTATTAAGTACTGCATTTTTGAACATCTGCATCCAACCCAATAGCTGTTGCAGAACTTGCAAGTGGTGGAGCCAGGTTAGCCCATTATTCTGACTGGAGAGGATGTGCTTTTAGCTGGGTCATAACTATCTCATAAAATTGTTTATTCCTGCGTGCAAAACACTTTATATGCCTGGTTAAAAGTGATTAATAAATTTGAACTATTATCATGCTATATAAAGAATGATATAGATCATATCTTGTGAATTTTGTTGGCCATATTGTGAAATACCAAAGTGTGAAACAAAACAAGAAGGGAAGAAGTAAAGCTTTTATCCACAGCAATTATGTTCAAATTAATAATATATAACAACAAATCAATAGAAAGTGTTATTCTTATGTTAATACTTTTGTAGTAACAAAATTAATTTTGTTAATGAAAATTTTGTAGATATAAATTTTAGGGGTTAAGAAATAAATGGAAATTTTGTTGATTAAAAAAAGAATTAGTAGTCTAGTAAAGGTTAAGTTCTACATTGTACTTACTTACAAGGTCAATACTAATGCTAGAATTGTAACCATGTAGATGTTAACTAAATGCTAATATATACAAACATGTGAGGGTAAAACATTTAACCTCAAGAATTTTTTTTCCTTTCTTTCTTTCTTGTTTCAAAAAATATTACAGGTTTTTTAATGGGATACATTAATTCATTTCCATCATCTATTTTTTATTCTACCAGGGGTAAATATATATACTTTAAAGTAAAAAAGCAGAGTATACAAGACTTACATTCTACAACTTTATTATTTTTAGGGTTTGAAGGCTAAAACAAACATCAGAAGAAACTTTTAGAAGATGTTTTAAGTAAGACATACTAGCACTAAGACACTAAAAGACCCTATTAAGTTCCTGAACATACTAACAAAAATTTATTGAGCAAGTATTTTATGCTGGGCTCTGTGTGATTCCTAACATCATTAACCATTATTAAATCGGTTTATTATCATCAGCATGTCTAGTCTAAGAGTAGAGTGGGGTTGGAAAAATCAACAAAGATGTGTTTCAATAGAAATTTTCAAATAAATAAAGGGAAAGTACACTACAATGTTTAGCCAAGGATTGGGGGTAAAACATATATTATATATGGAAGCATGGCTTGCTTATTTTCACCTTCTTTCTGTTATCTTTTATCCAGCATTCTCAGAATAAAATGTGATTTTTGAGACAGAATAGAACTTAGATCAAAATTTTAATACAGTAAGAATAAGTATCCTGGATAAATAAGAATTCGAGAAAGTCAAGGCTTCAAAATCCTCCCCTTCCAGTGAAAAGATTTAGCAGAAAGTTAATAAATTAGCCAGATGAATTCATCACCTTTCAACATTTTCTGTACAATTTTATTGATTCTGGGAGCATCTGGATCCAGGCAGATTTTCCTCCCATCCTTCAGAGTGGCTCCGTAAGAGATAATAGAATTATCTTTGGGTGTCCTGGCCTGAATATCAGAAAGGATTTGTGAGACTGGAGGAAATGAATGCAGATGAGGGTGGAGGTAGAGGGCTTCCCTGATGAGTCAATAGCACAGAAGCAGTGGCTTACATTACTTTGTCTTTGCTGCAATGGGGTCCTGCTGTGGATGTTTCTGGGATGTTTCTGGGATCCACAAATTGTGGATGTTTCTGGGATGAGGTGCAAAGGTTGACTTCACACACACACAAGCGCAGTTCAGTGTACAAGTCACTGTCTACACTTACAGCTGGGGTAAAAAGTGATCTATTAGTGGTCGTGAATATTTTTCTCAGTTCTCTCAATTGTAAATTGAAGGTAATTGTACCTCTCTCATAAAGCCATTGTGAATATGATCTGTAAAGCTTTAGTAAAGTGCCCAGCAGAATGCCCAGCAAATGTGAAGTGCCCCCTCTTTGTGACTCCTCCACTTGGAGTTGTTGTTATAATGGCACTCTCCAGCCCCAGGAGCACCAAGCCAGTCTTTCTCCCAGATACAGGTATAGCAGAAGCAGCAACAGGTGCAAGGAACAGATCTCTACATTTCCTTTTCCCTATGTTTCTCTTAGTTTGTCCATTGGTGGAGGAACCCAGAACAGTCAACAGCAGCACCTGCAGGGCACAAAGTGATCTGGCACTGCTGCAGGGTGGCATTGAGTCTGAGGCTTATGGTGCAGAAGCCGAAGTTAAAGATGTTTCTAGAGCCTGAAGACTTCCTCTTGAGGGTGAGTTGCTGCCTACAAGTCTGCTTTTCGTACCCCTGGATGTCATTTATATGCTGTCCCTCGAAGTCAGTAAGGAGAAAGAGGTAGGGAAGGGGGAAGTGAGGGTATGTGGTGATACACACACACAAGCTTGTCAAGCTGTGCCCAACCCAGACAGGTCAAAATTCCTACTAAGTTGCATGTTATGCATCACTTCACATTCCCACTCTCCCTTTCTCAATACCTATCTCCCTTACACATGTGTAAGAACTCTACTTAGGAAGGTAAGAACTAGACTGAAACACTACATGTATTTTCTTTGTATGAGCCTGTAACAATATGTGCTGTCTTTCCTACAATGCAGTTTATAGGCTTTGTTTATAGGCTCCTATAGACACTTTAGCGGCACCTGAAACCACAAATGTATGGCCCTTGAAAGAGATCGTTCTCTTTCGTTTCTAGTGCCAAAGACAGCAGATGTTCTTTGGGACTATATGGATAAAATAAGAGCCAATTATCATCAAAGGCTTACTTTGGATTTTAGCTTACTGAATTCTTTCTGCCTTAGAAATAAATTTTATAATTTTATCAAGAAACTACAAACAAAACTCATTCTCTCTTTTTTTTTTTTTTTTAGTTTTCAAGCCAATTTTTCCTATTGTTGAACAATTATTCACTATGCCTACTGAAGTTATTTGGAACTGTTTTTAAGTGTGATAACCTATAGGTCACATTTTACAGTTTACATTATAAGTAAGCAGACTTCCAAATTAACCCACCTTGGAAAGGTTTGATGACTTGATGTTGACATTCTATCTCTGAGTAAAGCATTTTATTATGAGTTCCTCAGATTGTTGATGTACCGATTAATGTAGAACCTGATGACAGTGAATAGGATAATGATTTATTTCTAAGTTACGCTGAAACAAGAAGTTTTCTGATTGTTTTGCACGTAGACATTTAGTCTGTATGTAGTAATCTAATGATTGTAACTCCTTTATTTTATCCTCCAATGAAAAAGAGGACAACTCTGGTATGAGGAGTCTTCCTCTCTTCTTCTAAACTTTCCCACAAAGCCCTTTTAGCTTGTGAAAGACTCTAGAACACCCCCAACTTTGTTGATGTGTCTTTCCAGGTCTGTCTTCCCATTTGGCTTTCAATAAACTTTTCTAAAATTATTTATGCCTCCACAGAAATAATTTCAGTAGATAAGTGTATTTCTTATTTTTTTCCACCCTACTTAATTTTTTCTTATAAATTAGAATTTAGCAGTAGAAAATATTAAACTAAAATAATTTTTCTTCCCATCTCAACACAGAAATGTCTAGTCTTAAGCAAGCTTAAAAGAAGGGCACAAGCTGAGAGTTTGGGTTCTTCTGAGAGCTGAGATGTGGAGTCAATTGCAGAGAGAAGCTCAGCAGGACACAGAATGAGGAGAGGAGGCTTCTTTCTAGCTCCTCCTGCAGGGTGACTTTACAACCTTTTCTTGTTATTGAGATTGAGATATTGTGAATTCTCAAGTCAGATACATTTTCATTCAATCATAAAATCAAAGCCATTTCCAGAGCAAGATATAAAGGTTTTTAGCACTATTCATAGTATCTTTCATTTTCTGTTCAACCCCCTAAACATGTTGAGAATATTTATTGGCTTCACTGGACACTTTTTGTCTTTCCATACTAACCCTATCCAGATTTCTTTCCTTGTTCATTAGTAAGATTTCCAAAAAGTTCCTAATCCTTTTGAGGAAACTACAGGAAAAGTCTCCTGAAGTAATGATGTTTTTGAGTGAGTTGACAGTAGGAAAGAGGTAGGCATGGATCACAGTATCTTTGAGTCATTGCCTTAATCAGCAAATGTGGCTTGTCACAAAAGACACATCGTCAGCAAGGATCATGAGGAAGTAGTAACAAATTTCATGAGTCGTCAAAATTGTATAAGCCTATTAGTCAGCTTTTAATATAAAACAACTTTTTGCTAATTTTCATTTACTCAAAAAATATTGATTAAGCATCAATTATGTGCCAGGCTTTACGAAGTTCGCTTCTTTGCATGACTTAGTCATTTTAACTATTTCTTTTTTAAAAGTGAGGCCTAAAAACTTTGTGCAAAGTAATGGGCTATGAGTCATACTCTACTATTACGACAATGATGACAACTGCTACTGTTAACTGCTATTACTGTCATTTGCATCATTCCCTTTGATTTCCAAGATCAGAAACACTATACTCACAGTGATAAACTATACAAAAATGGTTAAAAGATATGTTTTAAATGAGTAATTCAGTTGAAAGCAATTAGCTTATACAAAATTATGATTTAAATAAATGCTAGAAGTAGAAAAAAAGTCAGGTTTTTTTGTTTCAAAATAACTTCACAGCCTTTATATAAATCTTACATTGTCACCGTGGCCTTGTGTATGTGTGTATATTGCAGGAGGTAAGTTATTTTATCTCTTTTCCCTTTAAGTCGTCTTATAAATGCAGAGTCATTCAGAAACAAGCAAGTTATCTAAGACCTAAAGCACATCTTATGGTAGCTATTTTAAAACAAAATTATCTAGAGACACTGCAGGACCACTATTCATAAAATTAAGACACAGACTAGCTCTTTTCTGCCTCACACAGCACATTCTTAACACACTTTTCCCAAATCCTTCTTTCAAGTATGAAGGAAATAGACTGCCACCTGCAAATGCAAATCAATCACAAAAACAATTGTTTCAGAAAATGCTTAGGGATAGTACAATTTTGTATAAGTTTGTTAAAGTATCTTAATCAATAAATTAAAATATTAACCAGCAAAAGATTTTCTATAAGTGCTGAAACCAAACGTGCTTTCTGTGTAACTGTTAGTTGATAAGAATTGTTCAGATGTCAATTACTCTGGCACTCAAATTAATTGAGGTTTTACTGTCTACTGCCCACAGGTGAAGCATGGGCTGAAAGTGGGAGGAGAGTGGGGAGGGTGAAGGAGTTGAGGGGGAGGTATCTTCCTGGGTACTATTACATACAAGTATTTCAAAGTTTTGCAGGCTTCAGAATTTATACTTTAAATTATGTTGATAAATGCCGTTTATTGAATCTCAGATGTATGAAAGGTACGCAGTTTCTCTTCATACACATTGATTTGAGGAAATTCTAGCATAATGTTTTTCTAGAGCCTGCAAACACATTAAATTTTTACCAAGTACTATTAATCCTCTTTTATTGTGTAATAAGTCAACCTTATTTTCAGTGGCTTAAAATAAATATATTATTTCTGATATATCTGCATGTTAATGTGAGGTTCTTTGGTTAAGCTCACTTCAGTGAGTGCAGTCAGAAGCAAGTGAAATGGTTAAAAATAAAAAATGGCCTCATTCACATGGGAGGTGGTTGGTGTTGGCTGTTGGCTGAGATTTCCCCTGGGGTACTTGGGTCCTTCTCCTCCTCTTTTTTAAGTACAATTATTTTACTTCCATGAATAAACAGAAATAAGGCATGGTGGGAGGGAAGGAGAAAAGATAAGAGAGGGAGAGAGGAAAGAAGAAGGAAAAGGAAAGCAGTAACAAATTAAAAAGAAAAAAAAGACAACATAAGCCCCTCCAACTCCCTCCTCCTCTCTTCCTTCTCTCCTCTCTTCTGTCTTCTAGCCCTTCTCACTTCTCCTCCCCTTTTTTGATCCCTTTCCCTTACTGAAAAATCTTTAATTTCTGTGTGAAAATGGAGTATATTTTCTGCAAAAAGATCTTAACTTAGACCAAAAGCTCCTTATCTTTGTAATTTCTAGATGATAAGGATTCTGCATAGGGTCAGGTATATAACAAGATTATGAATTAATATCAATAAATTAATATTTGATTGATGAATGTTTATATGAAGGAAAATACATCATACATTTTGGTAGTACCTATATAATTGACAGAAAACATATACAGAATATACATTTAACGGTGCTTTGTGGTAAAGACTCATAGCTTATACTAACTTATGCAAATCCATACTAATATAAATATATATAACATTAATCCAACTGCAGTTTGAGTGTATGTATATACATACTAATAGGGTTAGTCTTTCTTTCCTTTTCTTACTTTTCCTAAGATTAGATATTTTATATGAAACTTATTTTTAGTAATGTTCTTTCTATCATCTCTAATAAGAAAAGTATAGACTCTTAGAGCCAGATATTTCTAGGAAGTTAAACAGATATTTTCATTTGATTCAACAAAGTTATTTGACACTCCATAATCTAAATACTATATAGGTCTACTTACATTTTAATTTCACAGTTTATACACTTTGATTAATTCCAAATACAATCTCATTACATCTGGAAGCTTTTCTGAGTTTTTCCAGTGCCTAGAAGGAAAAGATAAGAGCCACAGCTGGCTTACCAAATGTGCCAAGGACAATGACAGCCATCAGGAGGAGTGCTGGTGAGTTCTGAGTACCCATGTCTGTACTTGATCTTGATCCTGGTCTAGATGGTGGAGTCAATACTGCAGCCCACTTGCATGTGCTCTCTACAACCCTGAGAATGTTTTATTGCTCTCCTCCTACTCTCTCCCTACTAAAGAACAAAAGTTACAGTTTATCAAGTAGCTTGCTTGTCACTTATAAGCCAATAAAGACACTGAGTTTGTTTTTCAATCATTGTTTTAATCGGGGTTTTAGGGACATGATGAGATGAGCTTGTTGAATAAAGAAACGAATCTATTATGTCCTGGGGGTGAAACTGCATAATTGAGAAGGAGTCAATGCCAGTTGTGGTTAATGGTGACTTACAAAATGGAGTCTTGAGAATATCTATGCCACTTTACCAATGACATGTTTGTACAAAGTAGGGAATTAAGACGCACTTCCTCAGAGAGCATTTGCTTTTGTATTTTGTACCTATTTGCATAATCCCATTTAAACTATTAATAGAATTTGTCAAACTAAAAGTATATGTACAGCTTAGCTATGCTGCAGAGAATTCAAGTTCAGATGTTGTAGATGTGTAGATGTTCCAGGTCAACAAGATAAGGAGACTAGGAGCTTCTACTCCTGCCCTCTTGGAATGCTTCTGCCACCATGTGAAGACAGCCAAGCTCATCTGCTAGAGGCACTAGGCCCAACCACCAACCAGACACATGAGTGAGAAAGGCCCACTCAGTCACCAGGAGACTAACTATACCCCATGAGTGACCCAAAGAGACACCATCAGAAGAACCAACCAACTGAGCCCAGCCCAAGTTGTAGTACCACATAGCCCAAATTAATAACCCTTAGAGACATGAACCAGAATAAAATGGCAGTTTATTTTAACTCACTGCATATTGCGGAGACAATAGATAACTGACAGAGTAACTCAACAGGCCACATAAAGTGGCTGAACACATTTTATACTTTAGTTATTTGGCTACAGTACGCACGATATTATCTTTAGACTATCATAAAGTGGCTCATAGCATGAATGGTTGCTAGTTATTAATTAGTACCCTGAGACTGGTTATACAAATTTTACAAAGCTAATCTTATGACCAAGATTCAAGCTGACACTCTTCAGCAGTCTGAAAATAATCTACTTTAATGAAAATCACCCTATATTAAATATCAGAAAACTGAATTCTAACCCATTTTTGTAATAAAATAGTTTTGTGATATTTGACAACTTTGCCATGGTCTCTGAGCCTTCACAGTCCCATCTATAAAATGAGAAGACTGTTTTTTTAGTGTGTGAGCTCTCAAGTTTTGAATCAAATTCCTCTCTAGCTGCCAAGGGATTAGTCCCCAGTCTCAACATTTGATTTGTTATTTCCTCTCCATGTGATCTGGCTTCATATTTTAGGGAATTTTTTAAAGCAACAGCAAAAATTCCAACTAACTTACACTAAAAAAGGAAAGATTTATCACTTTTAATGTGAAGGACAAAAATGTCAGTAGTAGTACTAACCTCTTCACAGGTGAACATGAGGTCCTGGATGTGGTATAGTAGACTCCTCAGCTTTAGAGCCGATGGATCCAGATTCCAGGTTTTAATTTTAAGCGTAGCAGAGGAAGAGAAGTCAGAGGCTGATGCCCTGCTGTTGGGGTGATTTATTTCTCTACTGTAAACACAAAAACTCCAATTTCTTGGTTTGAGTTGGTTTCACAATTTCTTCAGAAGAAGAAAACAAACACTCAAAACAGCCTCTTTGTGAGGTCAGGAACTTATTTGTGCATAGCAATGGCCAGTGTGGTTAGGCATTCTCCTATTATGAGCTTTCATTTCTTTCTGCCTCATTTCCCATTTTTCTTCCTCTGGTATTATAGTCCTTAATACTTTCTTTGATGTGACAATTTTGTTTCTGTCCTAAGAACCTGGGGTGCTACTGTCTTCCTGGGACAGCATTGAATACAGAGTTCCCCAGAGGGCTTTCTCAAGATAAATGCTCTTATCAGGTCCCATGAAAATTCCAACAGGAAGAATGCTAACTAATGCAGTCAAATCTTAAAACCACTATATTTTGTATATTGGTAAAAAGGATTGAAACAACATGAAACTTAGTAGTAGTTATCTAGCCACTCACTTTTTCTGACTGTATTGATATGAGTTTTGAAAAAGAAAACATTTTACTACCATTTCACTGCCAGCTTTAACTTTTTGATGTTAGGGCCCCTGAAGTCCAAAGGAGATATATTTAGCTTATTTGGTGTAATAAAATCATGCAGGGAGCATTGTCACACATAAAATGGTGCTTAACCTCCTCTGATTTCTATTTATATAAATGTGTTATTGTATGTTTTTCAAAATTGTATGAGATTCCTGTGATTCTCATATGTCTTTAGTATATGTTATAAGTAGTAATTACAATTATTATGCAAATTTGTTTTATGTCACAGAAATAATCAAATTTTCTTGTAAATTGTGTCTTCAATCATGATTGTTCTAAGACTTTGGTCATCCACTATTCTTGTTTCACTTTGATACTTTTATGTGGCAGTTTATAATCAGCTACAGAGCTCTGAGAAGTACCTTAAACATAGGTTTCTAATGAATGTAGAGATTGTGCCATTGGAATAGAGGAAAAAAAAACACTTTCAGGACTTCATAGAAAGCTAATACATTCATAAGGACTGGTTGCCAAATATCAGGCCAAACAAAAGTTAGTAACATGGACTAAAGTGATTAAAACAATGTAAATAATCATTTTGTGATTTTTTTTGTTCTTGCCTAAAATGTTGCTGATTCTTTATGCTTTATTTTTCAGAGTCAGTAAAACTTTTTTTTCTTTTGAGCTATATATTGATTTTAGCAATTGAGTAAGATATATTCCTATGAGCAAAATTTGGAGCACATTTCTTTCTCTCTACATGATTGCTCCAGAATTTGGAAACTATTTGAGAGTATTCTTAACTTAAGGCAATATAGCTATCAGCATAAATACAACAAGAATCTGTTTTAGGACACCATTTGAGACACTAGTTATTTTTACAAATGCATTGACTGGAATGAGAGGCTTTCAAATATGAACACACTCCTTTAAGGAATCAAAGTTTATTTACAGAGCCAGTAATAGCCCCTTGGCAAACTGGTCTCATACATTGTCTATGCAATCCCTGTACAGGATTCCTGACCTGTAGTAAGTAAAGAACGTCACTTTCTGAAAGGTCCAGGAGCCCCAAATTATCTTGGGGCCTTGAAAGAAGAGGAATTTCATCCAATTCATACAGATGTTTGCAGAGACAGATAAATCCATAGCTGGACTCCAGGCTTAAAAAATCTTGTCTAAGATTCCTTATGGAACAAAGATTCATAAAAGCCTATTTTAAAAGAGCCTATGTGGCAAATAATTATTCTTCCTGCATTTTATGCAAATAATCAGGCCAAGTATAATAAGACTAAACCTTATTTTGCAATACATTGTTCCTACTATGATTTTATCTTTAGTAAAATTGGGGAATTAGAGAGAGTAAAACCATGTTTCAGAGTAATATACAGTGCACCTGTTATTTGGACATAATTCTAAAATATTTCCTGTCTATGAATCTCCAAAATAATGTTTTCAATTTTTTCCTTCTTTTCCTTTTTTTCTGATTTTTCCTGATTTGAAATCACTGTGCGTCTCTTAAAGCCCTGTGAACTGAAACTAGACAACTTAAACCTCAGAAAATATCAACAACCTATTTGTATACATAAATCACTTTCATACCTGTCTACTGATGTATGGGTTTAAAAGTAGTATGGCCTATATCAGTTTTCCAAGATTGTTTTCTTTTTTATGTTTGTTTGTTGTTTCTTTTTTTCTCCCTCCTCCTATTTTTTATTTGTAGGACGTGAGACTTCAAAAACTGCTGAAAATGAGCTTTCCTAACAATGATGGGCCTATTTGTCTAGGAATAAATCATCCTAGCCACGAGGGATCAGACAAAACCCAAGATTAGATACTAATTTTCTTCCAAAATGCTTTCTCAGAAAAAATGTAAAAAGAGGGGAAGATGTGAATGGGAAATGAAATCTTAGGACCCCAATTTACTCTGCCAAAAGAAAAGAAAATTAAGCCAAAAGGTGAGTCATGCAAGAAGCTGCCTTTCCTTTTGTTCCTAAGCAGAAAGGTACAAATAAAAAGTTAAATACCACCATGGGTAGCTACTCTATGTTTACTTTATCGTATAAAGAGCATCAGACCAATACAAAGTTGACCGTTTCCCTAACTGCTACTTTTCTCTTGCAATATGTGGAGTCAGTAATGTGACCATGCCTTCTCTCTGACCCCTCCAGGCTCTCTCCCCTTTAAACATTAAAGCCCTCAAAATCATCTTTGGAAAAAGGCATGGACCTGTTGCACAGGTGAGTGACATTAACCTTGGCAAAATAAACTTCTAAATTGATGGAGACCTGTCTCAGATACTTGCATGTTTACATCTTCAGTGGGGATATTTTAAACACAGTTCAACCTGGATATCATATGAAGTGGAAGATGTGGACTGATAATGGTTTTAAACTTGAGAGTGCACTAGAGTCATCTTGAGGGCTTCTTACAACACTGACTTTTTGGCTCAACCCCACAATCTCTGATTGAATAGGTCTGAGGTGAGACCTGAGAATTTGCATTTCTATGAAGTTCCCAGTTGACGCTGTTCTTGGGACTACTCTTTGGATTCTCTGGAAGCGACTTATTCTAATCTTATTTTAATTTTATTCTAACCTAAAACAGAGTCTGTATATATTATAAATATATCCTTAATTAAAAGAAAAGAAAGAGAAAAAGAAAGTGAATGTGAGAATTTCTGGCATTAATTATACCTGTCCATAATCTCTTTGATAATAGTCATCACCCATGTAGCCTCAGGATTCAAACAAATTAATTTCCCATCTTTCAGTGTGACTCTGAAAAGAAGAAAGTGTCCTGGCTAAATAAAAACTATACTTAATTTAACAATGCTTTACATTTATTCATTCAAATTTTTGAAACATGAAACGCGTATGCTGAAAATGAATACTTAGATTTCTCAAACTATGTTTATAATATGTTTAGAGTACGACTTTTAGTCACATGAGTGTGCACAGCTATATTTTTAATCAATTAAGTAATAACGTCTTTCTTAGAATCTTTTCAGATAACAACCAGTCAGCACACGTTATTGGACTTATGTACAAGAGATAGTGCTAAGACTTTAGAAAATCTGGGTCACAGGGAGAACCCCAAAATTGGGGTTCAGCCTGGGAGATCTCATAGGTTCTTGGCTTCATGCAGGAAGGAATTCGAGAGCAACCTGACAGAGTAAAATGGAAGCAAGTTTATTAAGAAAACGAAGGAATAAAAGGGTGACTACTCTACAGGCAGAACAGCCCCAAGTGCTGCTAGTTGGCTATTTTTATGGTTATTTATTGATCATATGCTAAACAAGGGATGGATTATTCATAAGTTTTCCAGGACAGGGCTCAGGAATTTAGACCTCAGGGTTCCACCCCCATTTAGACTATACAGGGTAACTTCCAGGCATTTCCATGGCAGTTTAAACTGTCATGGTGCTGGTGGTAGTGTATAATGAGCAGTGAGGACAACCAAAGGTCGTTTGCTTTGCCATCTTGGTTTTGGTGAGTTTTGACCAGCTTCTTTACCACAACCTCTTTTACCAGTAGGATCTTTGTGACCTGTACCTTGTGAAAGCAGTCCTGCCAAACTCTTATCTCATCCCCAACTCAGAGATTAAATACACCCCCTTAATCTTAAGGGATTGGAAAAGGACAGAGGTTTCATCATCTATAACCATTTCATTCTGAACAGGGACTGTCACGCCTGTGTGCTCTGGAGATATAGAAATCTCTCACTACCTGATGTAATGATTTATAGAGACTTGGTCTTTCCCACAGTGGCACAGGCTAGAAACCTTGGGAAAATACCCTTGGGCATATTTTTCTGGAACAGTTTTAATCGGGAAAACAAACTTTAACTATTTGAACCCCCTTGAACATAACAAATAATTATTTAAAAGGAAAATGCAATAGCACCTAGTGATAATTAAATGTTTAAGTCCAGTTGAACAATGCTTATAAGAAGTGTAGATGCCATTTGGAATCTAGTAAATAGACTGGAAAACCAGTCTTCTGATGTATGAAATACAAAGCAAAACAGACTTTCAATAAGAGACATTTTTATGAGAACAGAAGAAAAACAAAGATTCATGGTGACACAATCTATCCATATGTTAGTCTCAAAACATCTTTAGTTATAGAGGAGGAAGCTGGTGGCAGTCTGACACATTTTTCTCACCTGTCTCACAAGGAATAAGCTTTAGCTTACAGAGCCTCAAGAAAAGGTAGTAACAATTTTATTTAGTTTAGTTGGAAAAAGAGAAGATAAATTTGAAGACATTAGTTTGGGGACTTGTCAGTTTAAACTGCATAAAAAATGATAAAAACTCACAAACAACGAACACGACTAGAATCTAACAACAGGTGTATTCCAGTTTTTTTGAAATGTAATTTTTCTCTCTTTAGACTCCCATTTTTACCAAACACAAATGATGGTAGGACTGATTTGTTTGCAAAATAAGTTTTAGTTTTATTGTTATACTGTCCTGATTATTTGTGTAAAGTGCAAGAAGAATAATTATTTGCCATTTGGGCTCTGTTTGATTTGGCTTTGATGGAACTTCATTCCATAAGGAATCCCAGATTAGACATTTTAAAGCCTTGAGTCCAGCCACAGATTTACCTGTGCCTTCAAATAATTGTATTTGTAAGAGTTGGGTGAATTCCTCTCTTCTTGAGGTCACAGGATAACTTGAGGTTCTTGGGCCTGTCAGAATGAGACATTTTTTATTTACCACAAATCAAGAACCCATACAGTAACTGCATAGACAAGGTATGAGGCCAGTTTCCCAAGGGGCTTTTATAGGTTCTCTTAGTCAACTTTGATTCCTTAAAGCAGTGTATTCATATCTGAAAGCACGTCATTCCAGTCAATACCTTAAGTAAAATAACTAGTGTCTCCAACTGTGTCCTGCTACAAAAGAAAACAGATTCTTATTGCACTTATACAGATAACTATATTGCCATAAGTTAAGAATACTCACAAATCGTTTCCAAATTCTGGAGAAATCAGGTAGGGAAAAAGAAATGTGCTCCAAAGTTTGCTCAGAGGAGTATATACCGTACTTAATTGCTAAAATCTATGAACAGGTCAAAAGAAAAATGTTCTTGACTCTGAAAAATAAAGCAGAAAGGATCATCAATGTTTAAAGCAAAAAATTATTTAAAGATTATTTTGGTCTTTTATCAGTTTTGTCCATGCTATTAACTCTTGTTTTGCCTGATATTGGACCAACAGTCCTTATAAATATATTAGCTTTCTGTGAGAGTCCTGGAAGGTTTTATTCCTCTCTACTTTAATGGAACACTGTCCAAAGTTATCACCGACCTTCACTTAAGAGTACTCATCAGAGTCCTATAGCTGATTATCAACCACCTTTCGAAGAGGATCAAAACAAGACAAAAATTGTCTGTGGATGAAAAAAGTCTTAGGACATCCACAGTTAAAGACACAATTGACAAGGAAATATGATTTACTCTGTGGCACACAATAATTGCATATAGTATTTATAATTATTACTGATAATATACACTAAGTTATATCAGAATTATTGGAGTTTTGCATAATTTTAGAACACATACCAGTAACACATTTAGACAAATATAGCCTAAAGGAAGCCAAACACCATTCTATATCTGACAGTGCTTCCTGTATGATTTTAATATATCAAATAAGCCAAATATGCCATTTTTGGACTTTAGGGGACCCGATATCTAAAAGGACTAATCAGGTCAGAAAAAGATTTAATGTAGTATTTGGTTTTGCAAAGTTTGTCAAATATCAATGGTTTAAGATACTTGATATTATAAAATAGGACTCCAGGACACCATAAGTCATTTATCTAGCCATAATGATAACTCAAATATTTGAAAAAGGCAAAAAACTTTACTCCTTGATAAAGAGGAGACTTACTTTCCAAAGTCTGTGTCTCTTTTCTCTCTCTTATTTTTTCTGTAATTATTCAAAAGACAAAAAAAAATTTCATTGTCTCTCATTATTCAAAAATTTTGTTCCAAAAGGAAAATCAAATTTCACTTTTGCATTAGATCATCATTAATGCTAAAGCTAATTTTTAATAAAACCCTTATCAACTTATCTATTACCCAATTTTCATTTATTTGACAATAAGGTAAGATTTCCATAAACCTTTTGTAATCCTTTATAATTTTGTATGAAACAGCAGATCGATGTTTCAAAAAGCCCTGTTATTCTGACACAGGGGCCAATATTCTCATCCTGCATCGGGGTGCTTTTATTTTAATATTCAATTTGTGGAAAAAATAAATAATACTCATAATTTTGGTCAACTTACTTACACACAGAATTCTTTACAAGGTTAATGTTTCACAAACCTTCTACAACTTGCTTAAACCTTCAGTTTTATCCTATTTCTTAAATCCTCTAAATTAGACCAAATGACTTTCTTTTTTAAAAAACACATTCTCATGCCTTTCTACCAAGAACATATAATTTTTATTTTTTAATGTTGCCAAGACCAGCTCAGTTGGGGAGACCCTAACCCAGTGGCGCTAGAGGAATGAAAGACACACACACAGAAATATAGAGGTACGCAGTGGGAAATCAGGGATCTCACAGCCTTCAGAGTGGAGAGCCTTGAACAGAGATTTACCCACGTATTTATTGACAGCAAGCCAGTGATAAGCACTGTTTCTATAGAGTATAGATTAACTAAAAGTATTCCTTATGGGAAACAAAGGGATGGGCCAAAATAAAGGGATGGGTTTGGCTAGTTATCTGCAGCAGGAGCATGTCCTTAAGGCACAGATCGCTCATGCTATTGTTTGTGGTTTAAGAACGACTTTAAGCGGTTGTCAGCCCTGGGTGGGCCAGGTGTTCCTTGCCCTCATTCCAGTAAACCCACAACCTTCCAGCATGGGCATCATGGCCACCACGGACATGTCACAGTGCTGCAGAGATTTTGTTTCTGGCCAGTTTTGGGGCCAGTTTATGGCCAGATTTTGAGGGCCTATTCCCAACATAATGTAATCAATTTTAATTGTGGACCAGGTGCAGAGCCTAGGATACAGGACAGAGCTGCAAAGTCATGCTCTTTCCAGCATAGCTAGGTGTCATGGGAAATTCTATATGTCCCCAGGCCTTATCTACAATCTAGTGGCTCCAAAGCAGGTAAGTTGAACAATTATCAAAAGTCATCAAAGAAAGTTTATGACTTTAAAGCATTTACCAATCCTAGTGTCTGACCCATATAATTTAGATCAAATATCCAAATCTTGAAGACATTTTTATTTTATTTTACTGGTAATCTTTAAATTGTCTTTGTTCAAAAAGATTATTCGAGGCATGTGAACTAAAAGGCATGAAAGGTTTTTTCTTACAAAATATTTAAGTGCTTATTTTCTTTAAGCCAAGGATTAAAGCTCTTTTACATAAACATCACACACAAAACAAATATAAATACACAGACTGAAGAAGAACCAGTAGTTACAAGATTTTTTGGTTGCCAGTATTTAAGTTTCTCTTTAAAGCATGCAGTTTCTAGGGCCAAAGAAGCAAGCACAGCTGGAAGGCAAAATAGACTCCCAAAAATTAAGATCCCATGTTTGTACTCAATCCTGGATTCCCAAAAAGAGGGGAACACTGTACAACCAGACAGTGCAATGCTTTTACCATGGATTTCACTGCAGTGGCATTCCTCTGAGGCTGGTGGTCAGCCCAAAGCCAATTAGCCCATTCTGCAATCAGCCCATCCCCCATTCCATACCCTGTAGATGTCCAATAGCATGCTTTTTTATTTCAATGTGAGAAGAAAGAAGTATTGGCCTGTAGTATTAACCACTCACTGTAAGCAACTGTCATTAGCCATCCCTAAAAGCATATCCTAGCTGTTACACACCAAGGCCAAAAAGTTTTCCAAAAATGCAAAGTAATCTCTGACACCCCTAAAAGTCAAAAGGTCAGGTAACAACATAAAACAGAGCAAAGCCTTAGATTTTTGAGAGAAACCTATCTGCCTACAATTCCTAGAGTTCCATGAGGAAAAAACAGAGGTTTTTCCCAAAACTGGGTCTGTGGCTCCTCCTCTGTTTTTCCCAAGAAGTCCCAGGCTGTCACAAATTACCTTAGATCCTCTCATGTGGGCATCAGCAGTGGAAAGAAGAAAGACTGGAGAAACGATCCTGATGATTGAGAGGAAACAAAAATGATTGTTCTCAAAAGAACAAGATGTAAGAAAAGAATAAGCCTAAAGGCTGGTTAAATATATGTATAGCTTGGATATAGATTTTTAATGAAGCTGACTTTGAACCATAGGAACCTTTTTTTTTTTTCCAAATCTTTAAAAAAAAATTTTCACCAGCATCTCCAGGATTGGATCATCTTAGCATACTCTGAGCCAGGGGTGAACATTCTAGGGTTTAAGAAAATAACAAGATTCAATTATAAAAATTAATAATAATACAATGATAAATCCTTAGCAAATTACCAATACAAGGATAGCCACAAAATATCATACATGATGAAATCTTGAAAGTAATCCCTTTAAAGGCCAAAACAAGAAAAGAGTGTATATTATTATTGCAGACATCTCAGCAAAGCTAAAGAGATAAATAAAAGGCATAAGTTTTCCAAAAAACGAAACTAAACTGTCATTATCCTTAGGTGATGTGACTACTCTAGTTAAATGTTGGTTACAAAACTATTACAAAATTTTATGTTTAAACACTAATAGATGGAAAGTTATATTTTATAAAGATACCCTTTATAATAACATCAAACAATATAGAGTGGCAAGAAATAGTTTTTTATAATAAAAAATATGGAAAGGCTTTATGGAGAAAATTATGAAACTTTAAAGACATTAAATAAGGCCTCAACAAATTGGCAGTTAGTTTATGTTCTTAAAATGGAAAACTCAGCAGGATAAAGATGCCAATAATTTAAAAATTAATCTATAACTTCAAAGAAATTCCATTCAAAATTATAATTTAATTCAGTGCAAATTTGCAAGCTATTTCTTAGATTTATATGGAAGAGCAGAAGTCTAAGAAAAGACAGGCTACTCTTGAACAACATGAAAGAATTTTCCATCCCAGATATTAAAAATTATTATAAAATATTAATAATGAAGACTGTGTATATGTATAGACAAATTGATCAATGGGACAGAAAAGAGACATTAGAAACATTCCTTCACTTGCAGGACTTCACTTGCAGAACTCAATTTATGGCAGAAATAGCATTGTCGATCAGTAGGGAAATGATATTTTATTAAATAGGGCTGTAACAATTAATGAGTCATGTGGAAAAATAAAATAAAATTGGATAATTCCCTCACATAATACAAAAATAAATTCCATAAACAGTCATGTCTTAAACACAAAGAAAAAAATTATAAAAACTTTAGAAGATAATATAGAAGAATATTTTTATGAACTGTAAAAGGAAGGTTTTTTTTCTTTTTGAAAGAAGACACTAAAGTTGCTAATCAGAAAAGAGCATATTGCTAAACTCAAGTAGAATAAAAATACAAACTTATGTTCACTGGAGACACTATAAAAAGAAAGACTATATGAGTTGCAAATTGGAAAACTAGTTTTGCTACTTATAAAATTGACAAGGTTCTAATATCCAGAATATATAAAGAACACCTGTGAGCCAATGGGAATGAGATAATATACAAATAAGAAAAGTAAAAAAAAAAGAATACAGATTTTACAAAATAGGGACCACAAATGCTCCTAAGCATATAAAAATATTCAATCTAATTAATAACAAAGAGATGAAAATTAAAAGAATAGCATGGTACCATTACATACTCATCATTGACAATACTAGGTAGTGACCAGTATGTGCAGCAACAGATAATTTTATGCAGGAAGTAGTATCAATTGGTATAGCTTCTTTGTGATACCACATGGCATTAACTGGTAAGATTTATGACATGCAAAGCCTAAACACAGCAAGTAATTCCTAGAGAAACTCTTATATAACATGAACCAGGAAACACATAAAGAATGTCAGCAATAGTCAAAATCTGAAAAGAACCCAAGTGTGCTCCAACAAAAGATTGGATAAATGAATTTTGCATTTACTTACTTCATATTCCTCCAATGGAATTACTAAAATTGAATGAACAGCTAAACATATCGAAATCATGAGTTGCAAAACATAATGTTAAATAATAGAATCAAGTCACAGAACAATACATTCAGCATTATTCCATTGATGTGAAGTTTAAAAGCAGGCACAATACGTAATTGTTTAAGGATTCATACCTAGATGGTAAAACTATAAAGAAAAGCAAGAAACAACACAATTCAAAATAGTGATTAATTCTTGGAAAGGGATGGGTCTATGATTTGAGAGATGTAGTTGTTTGTCATGTCTGCCATAATAGTATACCACATACTGGGTGGCTTAAACAACAGAAGTATATTTTCTCACAGTTCTGAAGGCTGAACATCCAAGGTTAAGATCCTGGAAGTTTTGGTTTCTCCGAAGACCTCCCTTCCTGGCTTGCAGATGGCTATCTTCTCACTGTCTTCACATGGTTACCCCACAGTCTATGTGTTGTCTGTGCTCTAATCTTCTCTTTTCAGGAAGATACCAGTCATATTGAATTCAGGACCATGCTAATGAACTTCACTTAACCTGATTACCTCTGTAAAGACTTCATTTCCACATACAGTCTTATTCTGAGGTACTAGGGATTAGGGATTCAACATATGAATTTAGGAAATGCACAGTTCAGCCTCTAACAAGAGGTTCATACATGGAGGCTTCTGATGTATTAGTTAGTTCTAAAATTTAGCCTGCATAACAAGAGAGTGGGTGTTTACTATATTACTGCTCTCCAAACTATATATATGTAATCGTATTCTCTTTTGTATTTGTGGCAGGCAGAATCCGAATAAAAGCCCATCAAGCTTCCCACCCACTTCCCTAGGAGTGTGAATATGATGAGATATTACAGCCATCATTATGTTATCTTACACAGCAAAAAGGATTTTGCAGATGTAATTAAGGTTATTAATGAGTAGACTAAATAAATCAAGAGTGATTATTTAAGTGAGCCTAATGTAATGACTTGAACCCCAAAAGCAGAGAGTTTTCTCTGGCAGGTAGCAGAAGAGGAAGTAAGAGAGATGTGAAGGGTGAGCTCAGCTCAATGCAAGGCAGGTCGTTCATTGCTTATGTGGAAGGAGCCACATGGAAGGAAGTGAGAGCAGCCTCTGGGAGTGCTGGGTGACCCCAAGCCAACAGTCAGGAAGAATATGAGGACCTCAGTCCTATACTGTAAAGAACTGAATTCTACCAACAACCTGAATTGGGAGTGGATTCATCCCTAGAGCCTTCAAATGAGAGCTTGGCCCTGCTGACACCTCGATTTTAGCTTTATGAAATCTCAAGCAGAGAACCTGGTCAAGTCACCTAGACAGCTAATCTACAAAACTGTGAAATATTACGTGGGTTAATTTTAAACCACTAAGTTGTGGTAATTTGTTACCTAGCAGTGAACAACTGAAACAGTCTGTATTACATAGTTTACAGTAAAAAAAAGTTTAATAAAATGCAGAATTGTTTCCTGTAGTCTCTAAGCTCTATATTTGCAGGTTTATGCCTCAGAAAATTTGTCTCCAGGGCCATCAGACCATATTGAATTTATTGAATTATCCATGTATTCTTACTGATGAATGTGTATCTTTGCTTATTGTACATGTTCACTTACTACAAGGTTAACTCCACTCAGAAGAATTCACCCCCGTGTTTCCATTTGAAAGCCCCCTCCCGCCACTTTTTTTTTTTTTTTTTTTTTTTTTGAGAGAGAGTACAGGATGTTTTCAGGAATGGGAGCAAAAAGACTGGGCAATTATTATCCCGCATTGTGCAGGAATCATGTCTAGAGGCTAGGTTTCCTACACTCTCAGCTTGGCATTCTTTGTAAAGAAATGCCAGCTTTGAAAATCACAGTCCTAGAGGCTTCCACACTCCCCCACATCTTCGCTACTTACATTATTTATTTTCTGCTGTACAAAGCACCTTCATGTATCAACTGAACATTTTTAATAAATTGGGAAGAAATAAAGTCAGAATATATCTGAATACACTCACATCACAACTCTTGACTCTCAGAGGAATCAGCTGTGTGAGAAAGGAATAGAAAAGCCCTGAGTGAGAACAAAGGTAGCCATAACACTTACTTGAAATTTGAAATCAATGTAGTAGGACACTCAACTGGATTTACAAATTCAGAAATATTGAGGGAGAAGGTTACACAAACCTAATTATACGCTATTATCCTGATCAACAAATACTTACTGAGCATCTATTATATTTGAAAAACTGGTAGATACACTAAACCGATAATTAATTGCTTAAAAGTATTTATACGCGTGGTCAATAACTTTCTTAATGGCAAAAATTAACTTGATCCTTTCTATGAAAAGTTGTAAAAATAAAGATTATATGTAAATTTTATCAATTGAATGTAGCAATTTCTATCTGCCTACCATCATTAAAGCAAACACCCTAAACCTATTTTCAGTTATCTTCCTACTTGTGCCTATAACAAGAAAAGCACAACTCTTGCAGCCAGATATTTCTCTTTTTTTCTTTTTTTTTTCTTTTTTTTTTTTGAGACGGAGTTTCCCTCTTGTTGCCCAGTCTGGAGTGCAATGGCGAGATCTAGGCTCACTGCATCCTCCGCCTCCTAGGTTCAAGCAATACTCCTGCCTCAGCCTCCCGAGTAGCTGGGATTACAGGCATGCGCCATCATGCCTGGCTAATTTTTGTATTTTTAGTAGAGACGGGGTTTCAACCATGTTGGTCAGGCTGCTCTCAAACTCCTGACCTCAGGTGATCCACCCGCCTCGGCCTCCCAAATTGCTGGGATTACAGGCGTGAGCCACCGCGCCCGGCCGCGCAACCAGATATTTCTAGGAAGGTAAACATCTTTTTTTTTTTTTTTCAGACGGAGTTTTTCTCTCGTTGTTGCCCAAGCTGGAGTGAAATGACACTATCTCAGCTCACTGTAACTTCCGCCTCCCGGGTTCAAGTGATTCTCCTGCCTCAGCCACCCCAGTAGCTGGGATTACAGGCGTGCGCCACAACACCCAGCTAATTTTGTGTATTTTTAGTAGAAACGGGGTTTCACCATGTTAGCCAGGCTGGTCTGGAAATCCTGACCTCAGGTGATCCACCCACCTCAGCTTCCCAAAGTGCTGGGATTGCAGGCGTGAGCCACCGCGCCTGGCCGTAAACACGTTTTTATTTGACTCAACAATAAATTTTTGACACTCCACAATCTAAATACCATATAGACCTGCTTACATTTTAATTTCACAGTTTCCATATTTTGCTTAATGTTAAATATAATCTCATTACATCTGGAACCTTTTCTGAGTTTTTCCAATCCCTAGAAGGAAAAGATAAAAGACATAGTTGGCCTACCAAACATGCACAGGACAAGGACAGTCAGAAGGAGGAGTGCTGGTGAGTTCTGAGTACCCATGTCTGTCCTTAATCTTCATCCCGGTCTGGATGGTGGAATCAATACTGCAGCCCACTTGCATGTGCTCTCTGTAACCCTGAGAATGTTTTATTGCTCTCCTTGTATTCTCTCTCCCCTCTAAAGAATAAAAGGTGAAGTTTATCAAGTGGTATACTTGTTGCTCACAAGCCAATAAAGAAGCTGAGTTTGTTTTTCAAACTTTGTTTTAATTGGGGCTTTTGGGGCACAACGAGATGAACTTGTTGAATAGGGAAATGAATCTATTATTTCCTGCTGTGAAACTGCATAATTGTGAAAGAGTCAATCTTAGTTGCAGTTAATGGTGACTTACAGAATGGAGTCTTGAGAATGTCTATGCATCTTTATCGAGGACATGTTCATATAAAATAGGGAATTAAGATGCTTTTCCTCAGCAATTATTTGCTTTTGAATTTTGTACCTATTTGCGTAATTCCATTTAAAGTCTTAATAGAATTTTTCAAACTAAGTGTACTTGCACAGCCTAGATATACTGCAGAAAAAATTGAGTTCAGAGTATAACTTTTTTCCTGTCAAGACTTGCAAACTACAATTTACTTATTGTTTGAAGATAGCAGTTTCCGTGGGCTTCAAGCTTAATTAACTAACAGTGAACTTTGAGCTTTAATTTTATTTTTTAAACAGTTTCATAAATGACCTTAATTATTCCATAATGAGTACAATTCTTTTTGGCATTAACAAATCAAACAGTCAAATATTTGAACTGGTTTTCTAGTGCTACCATAACAAAGTACCACAGAGTGAGTGGCTTAAATAACAGAACTTTTTTATCTTACAGGTCTGGAAGCTGGAATTTCAAAATCAAGGTTTGACAGGTTGTTTCTTTCTTAGGACTATGAGAGAAGTAGTTGATCCAGGCATCTCTACTTGCTTAGTAGGTGGTCATCTTTATGTTTACATAATGTTCTTCTTGTATGCATGTCTGTCTCCAAGTTTCCTCTTTCAATAGGAGCACCCATCATATTGAATTAGCAGTTTACCCTAATAACCTCAATTTAACTGGATTCCCTCTTTAAGGACCTCCTTCCATATAAGGTCACATTCTGAAGTACTGGGGGTTAGGATCTCAGCGTATAAGTTTGAGTGGGACATAATTCAGCCCATAACAGCATTTAACTGAAGAATTAGTGATAACTAGAGGGTTGATACAGTCTAAAGGTAAAACTAGCCTAAATAGTAACTTTGTTTTTTTTGGCTAATTCTCATTGTTCATTTATTTCTTGCCAGAGCTTTTGCTTGATGCTAGGTATTTGAAGATAAAAAATGTTGAATTTCTGCTGTTGACTGTATTGAGAGACAGACGGGTCAACAGATTAATCTAGAGGTGATCTGTATTATAATAGGTGTATATCTGAGACACTGTGGAGGGAAGGAGGAGGAAGAACTTCCCCAGGGGAGTCAGGGAAGACTACTGGAGAGGTAACACTGAACTTGTGAAAAGACAACAAGAAACTCATTATTATTTTTATTAAAAAGGCTGATATGAATTTGGGATAGAGAAATGCACAAAGTGGCACAAAGAAGATCCAGACATGTTAAGAAGGGAAAACAATCTATTTCAATCTGAAAAGGAGACGTTGTAATAACCTGACAACATTCAATTGACTGATCAGATCTTGGCCTTTGTACAAATCAAGAAGTAGAAAATAAGCTAGAAATATTACTCAGAGACAGCCCTGATTCCACTGAATCTCATTTTCCTTCTGTACAAAGTAAAGGTAACAGAATTTTGTGCCAACACTGTGTACATGTACTACCATGATAATAAAAAGTAAATAAAGATGTTTTATTCTTTAAAATATTTATCTATACTGAGACCCAATCATAATAACTTTTTTTTTATTGTACTTCCCTTTGTGCTAACATTGCTCTATGACTTTTTGTAAGTTATCTGGAAATTTTGCAAGGGGTATTTCTAACTTACAAACAAGACAATAAAATATGAGAAAGATGAAAGATTAAAAATAGCTATGCATTCTTAGCAGCTCCTCACTTTAAAAGGGAGAGTCTATTTTTCAACCCCCTTGATTCTGTGCTGACTTTATGACTTGCTTTGGCACTAGGATACTTTAAAAGTGATGTTGTAGATGTTCCAGGTGAACAAGGCAAGAAGCGTAGGAGCTTCTCTCCTACCCTGTTAGAATGCTGCTGCCAAGCTCATCTGCTAGAGACACTAGGACCAGGAAATGGGTAATACCAACAACCAGACATGTGAGTGAGGCAGCCCCAAGCAAGTCACCAAGAAACTGACTACAGCCCCATGAGTGACCCCAGGAGACACCATCAGAAGAACCACTCAGCTGATCCCAAAGTTGTTTCATCACCTAGCCCAAACTGATGACCTTCAGAGTCATGAGTCAGAATAAAATGGTGGTTGTTTTAACAGACTGCATTTTGGAGAGAAAATAGATAACTAATAAAGTTGCAAGTCAAATAAAGTGGTGTATTAGTCTGTTCTCATACTGCTATAAAGAACTACCTGGGACTAGATAATTTATGAAGAAAAGAGGTTTAATTGACTCACAGTTCCACTGGCTGTACAGGAGGCATGGTGGGGGAGGCCTCAGGAAAGCTACAATCATGGCAAAAGGCAAAGGGGAAGCAAGCACGTCTTACGTGGTGAGAGCAGGAGGAAGTGAGAGAGTAAAGGGAGAAGGGACACACCCTTTTAAACCACCAGATCTCATGAGAACTCACTCACTATCATGAGGACAGCAAGGGGGAACTCTGCCTCCATGATCCAAACACCTCCCATTAGGACCCTCTTCCAACATTGAGGATCACAACTCGACATGAGATTTGGGAAAGAACACAGAGCCAAACCATATCAAGTGGCCTAACCCATTTTATCCTTGAATTGTTTGACTACAATGTACATTATTTTCTTTAGACCGTCCTAAAGGAGCTCATGGTATGAATGGCTATTAGCTATTAATTAGTACCGTGACACTGGTTCTACACATTTTAGAAAGCCAATCCTACAACCAAAATTCAAGCTAACAATCTTTAGCAGTCACGAAAATAATCTACTTTTAATGAAAATCTCCCTGTATTAAACATCAGAAAACTGAGTTCTAGCCGAATTTTGTAATAAAATAGTTCTGTGACATTTGGTAACTCCTTGGTGGTCTCTGAGCCTTCACAGTTCCATTTATAAAAGGAGAAGACTGTTTTTTCATGTGTGATCTCAAGTTTTGAACCAAATTCCTGTCTGGCTATCAAGGGATCAGTGTCTAGCCTTAACCTTTGATTGGTTTGTTGCTCTCCATACAATCTGGCTTCCTTTTTAGGGGATTGTTGAAAGCAGCAGGAACAATTATAACTAACTTACACCTATAAAAGAAAAGATTTACTACTTCTAATGTGGAGGACAAAAATGACAGTAGGAGTACTAACCTCTTCACAGGTCAACATGAGATCCAGCATGTAGTTTGGTAGACTCTCTTCCCCCTACTTGAGGGCCTTATGAATTTAGATTCCAGGTTTTAATATTAAGTATAGCCAAGGAATACAAATCAGAGGCTGATGCCCTGCTATTAGGGTGATTTATGGCTCTCCTGTAAACACAGCAACTATAATTCCTTGGTTTGAGTTGGTTATACAGTTTCTGCAGAAGAATTCACACTCATAACAGCCCCTTTGTGAGGTCAAGAACTCAGTTGTGTGCAGCAATGGCCAGTGTGGTTATGCTCTCTCCTATTATGGGCTTTCACTTTTTTCTGCCTCATTTCCCATTTTCTTTCCCCTGGTTCTCCTTAGTAAAATAGTAGTCACATTTGGCCCAGCAACCCCATTACTGGTTATATACCCAAAGGATTATAAATCATTCTACTATAAAGACACATGCATAAGTATGTTTATTGCTGTTCACAATAGCAAAGACTTGGAACCAACCCAAATGCCCATCAATGATAGACTGGATAAAGAAAATGTGGCAAATATACACCATGGAATACTATGCAGCCATAAAAAAGGATGAGTTCATGTCCTTTGCAGGGACATGGATGAAGCTGGAGACCATCATTCTCAGCAAACTGACACAAGAACAGAAAACCAAACACCGCATGTTCTCACTCATAAGTGGTAGTTGAAAAATGAGAACACATGGACATGGGGGAGGGGGGACATCACACACTGGGGCCTGTTGGGGGTTGGGGCTGGGGGAGGGATAGCATTAGGAGAAATACCTAATGTAGATGGTGGGTTGATGGGTGCAGCAAACCACCATGGCACACGTATACCTATGTAACAAACCTGCACGTTCTGCCCATGTACCGCAGAACTTAAAGTATAATAAAAATATAAATAAATAAATAATAAAATAGTAGTCATAAGCCTTTGCTGTGAGGTATAATTTCTGGGGGCCCAATTGTCTATGTTCAGGCTCCCCTAAAACTGAGTCTGACACAAAGACTTAAGTGCAGTTTGTCTTGGAGATGATTATAGAAAGGAGTGAGGAAGTGGGGGAATGTGGAATAGGGAAGAGAAAATAATCTAATAAAGGGTATGTAATGAATGAGATATCACTGTGGGCAATCGTAGCTCAACCTTGCCTGGAGTCTTACACAAACCTTGTAAAATGTTCCTCAGAATTGTCCCTCTAAGACTTCAATTTCGAGTCATATTGAACTAAAACAGAAGTTTTAACTTCCTGTCTTAAAGAACTAGAAAACCCAAAGAATATATGAAGCAACTCCTTTTACACATTAGACAACAAACAGGGAAAGATTACAATCCCTGAGTAAAGGAAATAAACAAGATGAGATCGATGAACACCCTGGATTTTTTGCTGGTGCAATTCTGGACCACTGTGCAGGAGGAAAGATCCAAAGTAAACCATGGCAGTCTTGCTGAGTTGAGGGAGCTCAGATTTGAGTAGAGGATAACTAGGGTGTCTAGAAGTTTAGGAAAAGAGTTTGAGGAAGGAGAGATCTGTGCAGGAAACCTGAGCTCCAGAAATCTGCATTGAGGTCCCATTGGATCTGTTTGATCAATATTAAGTCACTAATGCATAGGTAACGAAACTCCGTAAGTTAAGCAAAGAGTAACCAGAAAATTGTCAGCTGAGCAAATCTCAGACCTAACATGGAGTGGGGAAATATTTGAGGTCTGGCCTATCAGAAAGAAGAGAACTCGTGAGCACTCAGGGCATCACTAAAGGCACGGGAAGGACATGACCTAGTAGTACAGCTAAACAAACCCTAGAGTGAAGAATGTTTCTAGACCACCCTAACAAAGCTCAACAACAAGCCTCAAATAGATAAAACTGATGCCCTAGTGACTTAACCACTTGACAGAACAAAACCCAAGACTCCAAAGAAGGAAAACAAATATTGACACTCAGCAACTTAAGATTCAAAATTTCCTGCAGAAATCAGCGTAAGCCATAATAAGTAAAACAAAATCAAGTCAATATAGAATCAGGCATGACAAAATGATAAACTAGTGGACAAGAATTTTAAAATAGTTATTACAAATATGCTCAGGGGATTAAAAGAAGGTATAATCATAATGAAGAGAGAAGTGGAACATTTTATATATTTATATATTTATTTTATTCTATTTTTATTCTATTTTATTCTAATATAAAATATTTAAAATTTATATAGAAATGTATGAGGAGAGAAAAAGAGAAAGAAACTTCTAGAATTATCTAACAGACAGACTGGGAAAATTGAATATTCATCCATTAACTTCTGTCCATCCTCTAAGGGTATGAAATCACAGGCCATCCTGCCTGTGAGCTCTGTCTGCCAAGCCTGCTTTCCCACCACCAGTTGGAGAAAGCCCTCAGGAAGAGAGGCATTATAACAGGCAGCTAAAATTGCAAAGCTGTTATCCATTGCAACTATTGAACTCATTGGTAAGTGGAGGAGTTATGCAGTGGAGCATCACTGGCGAAGACAGGATAGGTCTTTTTCTTTATTATTTATATGGGTAGCCAGGAAAGACAAACAATGTGATGTTTTTCTGGATTGCCCCTACTGTGCTATTGTGGGTCTGACATCTCCACCATCCCTCAACGTCTCTCCAGTTACTTCTGGAACACCTGACATGGTGACTCAGGAGGACTCACAAAGAAGGACTCATGATGACAGAATTACTGTTAGACGCGTCTCCTCCTCTCCTTCTCCAGCTCCCACAGTAACACTGTCAGAGGTGTTCGAACCAAAGTGACTCTGTCTTAAGTGAGGGCTAGGAAAAATAAGGCTGGGACCTACTGGGCTGCATTTCCAGAAAGTTAGGGATTCCTAGCTTCTAGATGTTTACAGTTAAGAGAACAGATTGATAATATTTACTAAACAGATTAGAATTAGGAGTTTACTGATATCCCATTATCTTGAGAACAGAAGCATTCCTAATTTTGCTTTAAAGATGCCAATATCAATTCTTGCAAAACATAGTAATTAACAATATTAATTCTTTATCACAAACTCTTGTAGCAGAGCACGTTTCCCCATGATCTCTTTTTCTCCTATACATAAACAAGCATTGTACCTAGGGTGAACACGTTCCTCCTCTTACTTTTGGGAACACTCTACTCTGCCTGTGGAGTAGCTGTTCTTATACCAATTTCTTACAAAACTTGCTTTCACTTTGCTCTGTGGACTCACCCTGAATTCTTTCTGCCCAAGATCCAAGAACCCTCTCTTGGGGTCTGGATTGGGACCCCTTTCTGGTAACATCTTTCTGGCAACCATGAAGGGACAATACTGAGGAGACCCCCCCAACCCAAAGGAAATAGACTGCAGTACCAATTAGCTGACTTTGGGTAAGCAGTGGAGTACCCGGCTAAAGGATGGGATTGGGTTAGAGGCCCAACTTAGGGGAGTTAGAGTCTCTCCTGACAGAGAGGATTAAAGGTTCCTCTTAATAAAAGGCAAGGACACTTGACCGAACCTGGGTTTCAGGCCCAACTTTGGAGGTTAGAGTCCTTCCTAAGATTTATGGGGTTAGAGGGCCCTCTCAGTAAAATTCCTCTTGGCTAAGAATAGGTTTGGCATCAGGAGATGTTAACTGCTATGCTGTTTGTATTTATCTGCCTTGTCCTCTTTGCTGCATGAATCCATTTTTTGGGCACTGTCTCTGTTTCACTGTCATTTTCAGGAGACTTCATTTAACTGATCTTAGAGATTTTAACTTTCTCTAAAATTGCTGATGAAGATTTGGTATTTAAGCAATAAGATTACATAAATGTGGTTATGTTTTGTTGCAATCACTAGGCGTGATTGAGAAGCACTAGAATGGAAACCAGGGGACCTTTCTCCTTGCTGTTTTGTTTCATTTGCACACTAAAAACACTTCTTATCTTTTCAAAATTCGGGCAAATCAGCTTTGCTTGTCCAATCCACACTGCAACTATTGCCCAGAGCCTACTTGCTCTGGTCATTTCCATCTAAATCTCCCTCATTTCCTTTGCCTTATTTCACATTTCTTTCACTGGGTTCTATGTTGTGGTTTATCTAAGATTCACAGCTCAGCTCATTTATATTATTTGGCTACTGTGGTAAGATAATTCAATTTTCAGCAGCAATCTCCTCATTAATGCAGCTGGCCTTAAAAACCTCTCCTATCCTTTTTAGTGGAACTTGGCCAGTGGCAATACAATCTCACTGATTTGGAACTTTTCTTTCAGCATCACCTGCCTCCTTCATGGGAACCATGACATTGATCCCAAAGGACTTATCACTAAGATGTATCCTTGAACACTGAGATCAGATTAAAATAAATGGGATTAAGGAGAAAATTGGTGAATTGCTGTTTCTATGTAATACTGTTTGGCCTCAGTATTATTTGGAAAAACAAAAGAAATGGTCTCCTATTGGAAGTACAGCCTTTAATATTATAGTATATAATTAAATATATAGTATTTAATGTTATATTATACTTCAACCTGATTTGCTTTGTAAGTGGGATGAAACATGGGATGAAATACCATGTGTTCAAGCATTTTTGCTGCTCAGTCAGGATAAAACCCTGCAACAGGCATGTGCATGTTTGATGAAAGGAAAGGAAGAAAAAGAACTAGACATACTAGACAATCTCTTGATGCAAGCCCCCACAGGCCAGCAGACACTTTTTGGTGGAGCAGAACCTCCTTCTCTCAGCTGTGAAGGTTCAGGTGTGTCAGCCCATTCTCCCCTCTGTCCACCTGAAAGTTCTGCTGATACCCCTTAGTCCCTTCCTCCTTACCCATCTAGTCCCACTCTATACCCACCAATCCCTGAGGAACCTAGCCCTGTGGGTACTACTTGTAGTGGAGCCTCTTACCAACCTCCAAAGGGAAAAGTTTGTCCACTTAGAGAGGTGGCAAATGGGGAAGAAGGCATTGTAAGAGTACATGTCCCCTTTTCTATGTCTGATTTGACTCTATGTAAAAAAAAGTTTAGTAATTTCTCTGAAGATCCAGGAAAATTCATAGATGAGTTTGAGAAATTAACTCTGACCTATAGTTTTACTTGGCAGAATCTGCATGTTGGTTGTCTCTGTGTTGTACAGTGGGACAGAAACATTGCATTTTGGGGACAGCTAGGACCCACACAGATGAGATATTGGCTCATAGCCCTAACCATAATATATATCAGGCAGGAGATGCAGCAGTTCCAGATCAAGATCTGGAATGGAACTATCATCAAAGGGGCAGTGAGGACTTGAGGAGGAGCACTCATATGGTTCCTTGTTTGTTGGAAGGGATGAAGAAGTGTATGAAAAAGCCTATTAACTATGAAGAGATTAAGGAAGTTTCTCAGGGTAAAGATAAGAATCCATCTTTGCTTCATGGGTGTTTAGTTGAGGCAATTAGGAAGTGTACTAACACTAATTCTGACTCAAAAAAAAGGACAAACCCTTTTGGGAGTACAGTTTATAACCCAGTCTGACCCTGATATATCTGTATGGAACTACAAAAAGCAGCTATGGGTCCCCAGACCCCTATGGATCAGCTGTTGTTGTTGTTGTTGTAATAATCTTTTATTTTATAGAAAAATGTAATTATGCAATGGTTATCAGGGAAGTTAATTCAGTAATAAGTACGTAGGCTAGGGAATAGTTTTCAAACATTCAGTCAATACCAACAAAATCCTGTATGATTTACAGAACTGATCAAGCAAACACAAGAAAATTCTGGTTTAATTTCTATGAACTATCAAAAGGACAAAATGCTCTTCTATCTCAAATAAACCAGGTTTGAATGACAGCTTTTCAACATAAAAAAGACACACACACACACATACACTCACGCACACACAATAAAGACAAAATATCTCTTCTCATTCTAAAACATTTCCTCTTTTAGTCCATATATACTTTGAATAATCTTGTGTAGTAAATCTTTGCTACAACAGACAATGTTCAAAGTCAATCTCTCCTGGTTTGGTGTTCTAAGACGCCAAAAGACACAGCAGTAAAAGCATTAATACTACTTCCAGAATCTAAAAAATCCCAATGCTATTGCCAGGCAAATAAACACCAAGGCTGCAAGGTGATGAATTGTGTTAAGTTTGTTAGACTCCATCAGTGTTTTTAAGGAAGCAATTTCTGCGTCAATTTTATTACTGGTCTCTGAAATAATACTTTTGGTTTGGGTATCCTTTTTTGTAAATTCTGTAGTTGCTTCCATAAGTTGCTTTTCTTGATCTGTAAACATATCTGTTACTCTGCTCCTTTCTAGGTTGATATCCAGTTTATTATCTGCTCTGATTCAACTGGTTTCATGTATTAGTTGTTGCTTAACTTGGTTTAATTCAATTTTCATTTTCTCATTCTCTGCTCTCAGATTTGTGAATTCACTTTTCTCTAGGACGACCATGTCTTTTCTGATAGAGTCCAAATAAGCCATTCGCTGTTGTACTGTTATTTTCTGTTGAGCTTGAGCGACCATCTCTTTACAGGTAGTATTCGGGCTGACATTTGATAAAGTAGTTAATGCTGATACTATTGTTTCTGCTTGTGTTTTGTCAAATCCATGAGTTTCCAAGTCCTGAACCAATGCATGGATATCAAAAGTTAACTTCCTTTCTTCTAAAGGAGTTATATCCACTGGCGGCCTATCATATCCCTCCTTGGTTGTGGTGCTGAAGAAGTCTCTCCGCAGGCTTTTGAATATGGCATTTTTAGTTTTTAATAACAGGGCAGAACATAGGAAGCAGAAAGAGCAAAAAGGACCTCCCAAAAGGTGCAGCTCTTGGCTGCAGCCTTAAGCTCACCTCCCACGTGGGATTGCCCTCCTGGTTCTTAGCCTGAACAAGGGAAGTGAAAAGGTGGAAAACATAAAACTGGGCATCCAAGTCACGATGCCTTTGGCATAAATCAGTGTGTGCATTGTAAAAAAAACTGGACATTGGAAGAGGAAATGCCCAGCGCTCGAAAGGGAGCCATTGGCACCTGAACCAATGATGGCTGAAATAGCCAAGCAAGCCCAAGAGACCTTCTGCCACATCTCCTATTGGAAACATATCTCCAGAGGAGCCACAGGTAACCCTTGAAGTGGCAGGTAAGAATATTAACTTTTGGGTTGGGTGCAGTGGCTCATGCCTGTAATTCCAGCACGTTGGGAGGCCGAGGTGGGTGAATCACTTGAGGTCAGGAGTTCGAGATCAGCCTGGCCAACACGGTGAAACTCTACTAAAAATACAAAAACTAGCCGGGTATGGTGGCAGGTGCCTGTAATTCCAGCTATTCAGGAGGCTGAGGCAGGAGAATCAGTTGAACCTGGGAGTCGGAGGTTGCAGTGAGCTGAGATTGTACCACTGCACTCCAGCCTGGGGGACAGAGTGAGACTCAGTCTCAAAAAAAAAAAAGAAAAAGAATATTAACTTCCTTTTGGACATGGAATTGCTTACTTTGTTTTGACCCATTATAATGGGCTTCCATCACCCCAAAACTGTATGGTCACAGGGATAGATGAACAAGCTAATACATGCCATTTTACCTATCTTTTAAGCTGCTCTTCAGAGATTTTAGTCTCCTCACATGCCTTTCTTTTCATGCCTGAATGCCCAACCCCCTTGTTGGGAAGGGATTTGATGGCTCAGCTGCAAACAGTGGTATCTCTTGGAAATCACAAGGCAGATGAGGGTTTGTTCCTTCTGCTTTCCTGTGATAAGGGAGGAAAGACAATGGGAAATTTATTTACTTCCCAGGTAAATCCTATAGTGTGGGACACTGAGGTTTCAGGCAAAGTGTTAAATGTTCCCCCCATTTGTATCCAACTTAAACCTGATGTCCTGTACCCCTGGAAGAGACAATACCCCTTAAAGCTAGAGGCACAAAGAGGGATCCAACCATTAATAGCTAAGTTTTTGCAATTCGGGTTGTTAAACCTCTGTGAGTCTCCGTTGTAATACACCAATCATACCAGTTAAAAAACCAAATGGACACCATAGATTTGGTCAAGAACTTCAAGCTTTCAATGAGGCTGTCATTCCCATACATCCTATAGTGCCCAGTCCCTACGTGCTATTAGCCTGGGTCCCATCCCTGGGGATGCCAATTGGTTTACAGAGTTACCTCTTAAAGATGTCTTTTTTTTTTTTTTTTGCATTGCAGTACTCCCTGATTCATAATTCATCTTGGCTTTTGAATGGATTGAGCCTGACAGTCATTTGGTTTATCAATGAACTTGGACAGTTCTTCCCCATGTATTTAGGGCCCTCTCTTATCTGTCTGGAAATGCATTGGCTAGAGAATTAAGGATGTTACACTTAAATAAGGGCATTATTATCCAATATGTGGATGATGCGTTGGTTGCTAGCCCAACCAAAAGAAACTTGGATGAAAATACCTTTAAGTTGCTAAATTTTTCTGGGAGCTAATGGGTATAGGGTCTCACAGCAGAGGGCCTAGATTTCAACTCAAGAGGCTAAATACTTAGGATATGTCCTAACCCCTGGCACCCAGGCAATAGTACCAGAACAAAAGGAAGCTATCTTGGGCATTCCACAACCCCAAACTAGAAAGCAGCTGCAAATTTTCTAGCGGTGTCAGGATTGGGGCACGTGGTCAAGCCTTTATATGATGCCCTGAAAGGAGCAAACGTAGATTCTTTAGAATGGAATAGCAATTGTAAACAAGCTTTTAATAGTTTCAAGGAAAAATTGGGATCAGCTCCAGTCCTAGGGATCCCTAATTTTGATAAGCCATTTTTCTCTAATGTGGCTAAGAAACAAGGAACCACCCTGGGTGTCCTTATCCAGAAACTAGGAGATATCCCCGAACCAGTGATATATATTTTTTAAACAATTAGACCATGTCACTTCAGGATGACCTGAATGCCTCAGGGCAGTTGCAGCAACTGCTCTTTTAGGAGATGAAGTCAATTAAATGGCTTTAAGACAACATCTGGAAGTTTTAACCCCACACCAAGTACAAGGAGTCCTAGAAGCTAAAGGACACCAGTAGATGACGGAGATACTTATTGAAATATCAGGCTTTGTTGCTAAACATTCCTCATGTAACCCTTAAGATATGCCAGACTTTAAATCCAGCTACCTATCTGCCTGAACCCACTGGCACCCTATATCATTCTTGTATAAAAGTAATGGAGCAAGTTTATTCCAGCTGGCTGGATTTAAATGATGAGCCTCTAGATAATCCTGAAGTGAATGTTTTATAGATGGAAGTAGCTTTGTGCGCCAGGGACAAAGAAAAGCTGGGTATGCCGTTGTCAGTCAACACAAGGTAATTAATTCTCAGGCCTCACCAACTTCGACCTCAGCTCAAAAGGCAGAAGGAATAGCTCTTGCTAATAGCCCTGCAATTATTAATAGCTCATATTAATAGCCCTGCAACTGGGAAATGACTTAATAATTAACATTTGTACTGATTCTATGTATGCCATTTTGGTGCTTCATGCTCATGGAACGAATGGGGAGAATGGGGACTCCTAACTGCTGAGGTTTCCTCTGTGAAACATCACTTAAATATTTTAAATCTCTTAGATGCTGTTTTGCTGACCAAGGAAGTAGCTATAATCCATTGCAGAGGGCATCAAAAAGGAGACTCTAGTGTGGCTAAGGGAAACTCCTTTGCAGATGCAGGAGCTATGGCAGCTGCATTAAAGCAGCCAGTTGGACTTGTAGGCATGTTAGTGTCCTCTGCCCTGGTAATGACAGAACCAAGATATACTAAAGAGGAACAAGAATGGGCTAAAAGTCAGGGTTTAATTCAAGATCCTTCTGGCTGACTTATCAATGACAACAAGTTATTGATACCAGGTGCTAATCAGTGGAAAATAGTTAAGCATTTGCATGACTCTACTCATTTGGGAAGAGATTCCTTGTTTCAATTAATGTCTCTCTCTCTCTTTTTTTTATTTTTGAGACAGAGTTTCACTCTTGTTGCCCAGGCTGTAGTGCAATGGCACAATCTCAGCTCATCACAACCTCCACCTCCTGGGTTCAAGTGATTCTCCTCCCTCAGCCTCCTGAGTAGCTGGGATTACAGGCATGCACCACCACGTCTGGCTAATTTTGTATTTTTAGTAGAGACAGGGTTTCTCTGTGTTGGTCAGGCTGGTCTCGAACTCCTCACCTCAGGTGATCCATGCGCCTCAGCCTCCCAAAGTGCTAGGATTACAGGCATGAACCACCACTCCCAGCCAATGTCTCGTCTTTTTATAGGAAAAGGCTTACTTACTTAGAACAGTAAAGCAGGTAACTCAGTCCTGTGAACTCTGTGCCCAGAATAACCCAAATAACCAAACTTTTCCTTCTCCTTTAGTAAGGCCTGTTCAGCATAGCGGAATGTATGCCAGTGAAGATTGACTAGTAGATTATGCTCAGATGTCCCCATGTAAAGGATTTAAATATTTATTAGTATTCATCAATCCTTTACTGGTTGGACTGAGGCTTTTCCTACCTGGTCTGAAAAGACAAGGTTTCTAACCTCCTATGAAAGGCAATAATTCCTAGATTTAGTCTGTCTAAGAGCTTGCAAAACAATAACGGCCCATCTTTCACAGTGACAATTACCCAAAACATATCTTCGGCCCTAGGAATTAAGTACCTCCTTCATTTAGTATGGACGCCACTGTCTTCAGAAAAAGTAGAAAGAGCTAATCAAACTCTAAAAAGTACTATGCCAGGAAACATCAGAAACCTGACTATCTATATTGCCTGTAGCCTTGTTATGGGTTCAAGCTGTTTCCAAGAGAAATCTATAGTGCAACACTTTTGAAATGATGTATGGAAGGCCTTTCTTAAATACAGACTTCCTGATAGACATAAATACTTTCAAGTACAAAATTATGTAATCAATTTAGGACAAATGCAAAAGGTGCTCCTTGAATATGGAAATCAGACTCCTTCCCCTACTAAGGAAGAGAATATTGTTACAACCCAGCCAGGAGACTGGGTCCTATTAAAAACTTGGAAAGAAGGATCCCCAGCAGATCAACTTTCGCCCAAAATGAAAGGGATCCTATCAAGTTCTCCTTAGTACCCCAACTGCAGTTAAACTTTTAGGAATAAGCAGCTGGGTTCACTTATCTTGAATGAAACCTGTCTCTTTATAAAAGTCCCACAGGCCAACAGAACACAAAAGACTGATCCCACTTATTCCTGTGGGCCAACCCATGACCTCCAGCTCCTGTTCAAAAGAAACAAAAGGGATGGGTAACATAAAGATATGGATTGGCATTCTATTTTTGGGTATAAGCTGGAATCACACAAAGAGTAACTTATTTGCTAAGTAGGCAGACTGTAGCCTCTCTACATAATCCAACAGTTTGTTGGACTATGTAGAGAATTGCCATTTTCCTTCACTTCCAGGTTGCCCTGGCATATTCAACCAGCAACTTAAGTTTATGGGGATTTTATTATGATTGGGAAACTGAGCATTATAAATATAGTCCATCTTTTCTCATGTACCATAGCCACACAGGCCTTACCCCCTTCCTCACTTACGGAGAGACAAGAAGGCACCTTTTTCATCTAATTAGGAAACAGCTAAACGGCACCTCGACTTTAGGTTATACTGTACACGATAGACTTGGGTGGATGACAGTTGTTCAAGCACAGGTATCAGGGAAAACACCGTTTTGAAAGGTGCATTAATAGTTACCACCAGACTGAAACCCGTAAAATGGGATGGTTGCCACCTCAACAATGTAATCAGACCCTTCTTTTAACAGACCAAATGTGGGTAGGATGGCAACACAATTTGCATCAAATGGATGCCCACCCTTCCCCTTGGGGATGGTTATGGGCTTGTGGAACACATGGCTGGTTGTATTTACTTTATAATTGGACTTGAAAGTTGTCCTTATCTCCTGGGACTTATCTTCAGCAAATTAGACTCTCTCCCATCTAACTGGGATACTGTAAAGGATCGCCACAGGGCAACAAAAACAGGCTTCTTGGTGGTTCTATCTGATGCTATATTTTCCCCACAGGCAGCCATAATCAATATCAAGTTATAAGTTAAAGCCTTAGCCAAGCACATGGCTGCAGCTTTCAATAACATGCCATGCCCTTACCCTCCTGAGAAAACTTCTCAGATTAGGCAGGTGGCCTTACAAAACCATGTGACTTTGGACATTTTAATAGCAGTCCAAGGGGGAACTTGTGCTTTGATCAAAACTGAACGTTGGGCTGGGCGTGGTGGCTCTCGCCTGTAATCCCAGCACTTTGGGAGGCCATGGTAGGCAGATCACCTGAGGTCAGGACTTTGAGGCCAGCCTGACCAACATGGAGAAACCCCATCTCTACTAAAAACACAAAATTAGCCAGGCGTGATGGCACATGCCTGTAATCCCAGCTACTCGGGAGGCTGAGGCAGGAGAATCGCTTGAACCCAGAAGGCAGAGTTTGTGGTGAGCCGAGATCACGCCATTGCATTCCAGCCTGGGCAACAAGAGTGAAACTCCGTCTCAAACAAACAAACAAACAAAAAACAAATGTTGTGTGTATGCTCCAGACTATTCACATAATATTACCCGGGCTATGAAAGCTCTAGACACTCATATCTCTGCCATTGATGCACTGCCAGTTGACCCTATATTAACTTGATTCCAACCATTACCCTGTTCTTGGAAAGCCTTCCTTTTTAGTTTACTTAGGATGATTTTACTTATTTTGCTTTGCTGTTGTGGAATATATGCAATTGTACTCTTTGTGTGGGAATGCAAGACAAGCTTACTCAATGCTTTCTTAAGTTGGATACATTAATTTTCCAGATTTCGCCTTTTGCTGGGACTAATTTATGAATAACCCTCACCATATCGAGGCTTTCTGACTGAGTTCCTCTCTACCTTGAATAAAAGAGACTCTAATAGTTAGGCAGGAATATCATCACCCCTGTTCAGCCTAAGGAAGTTACAAAAGACTGATCTTTGTCTATCTGCCACCCTTAGGATTAAGGGTCCTCTTATAAAGGAAGTGGGGAAATATATCAGAGGTATTCAAACTAGAGTAACTCCATCTTAAGTAAGGGCTAAGAAAACATAAGGCTGGGACTTGCTGGGCTGCATTCCTGGAAAGTTAGGTATTCCCAGCCTCTAGAAGTTTACAGTTAAGGGAACAGATTGATAACATGTACTAAACGGACCCAGACTTAGGAGTTTCCTGATATCCCAATATCTAGAGAACAGAAGCATACCTAATTTTGGTTTAAAGATACTAATATCAATTCTTGCAAAATATAGTAATTAAGAAAATTAAACCTTCGTCACAAACTCTTGTAGCAGAGCACATCTACCCTTGATCTTTTTTTGTCTTATACATAAACAAGCATTGTACCTAGGGTGAACACGTTCCTCCTCTTACTTTCAGGAACGTCCTACTCTGTCTATGGAGTAACTGTTCTTTCACCGCTTTACTCTCTTAACAAACTTACTTTCGCTTTGCATTGTTGACCCACCCTGATTCTTTCTGTTGAGATCCAAGAACCCTCATTTAGGGTCTAAATTGGGACCCCTTTCTGGTAACATCTTTCTGGTCACCATGAAGGGAAAATACTGAGGAGACCCCCAACCCAAAGGAAATAGACTGCTGTACCAACTAGCTGATTGGGTAAGTGGTTGGGTACCCGGGTAAAGGATGGGATTGGGTTAGAGGCCTAACTCAGGGGAGTTAGAGTCTCCCCTAACAGAGAGAGTTATAGGCCCCTCTTGAAAAAGGCAAGGACACTTGACTGAACCTGGGTTCCAGGCCCAACTTTGGAAGGTTAGAGTCCTTCCTAAGATTTATGGGGTTAGAGGGCCCTTTCAGTAAAATTCCTCTTGGCTAAGAATAGGTTTGGCACCAGGGGATGTTAACTGCTATGCTGTTTGTATTTATCTGTCTTGTCCTCTTTGCTGCATGCATCAATTTTTTGGTCGCTATCTCTGCTTCACTGTCATTTTCAGGAGATTTCATTTAATTGGTCTTAGAGATTTTAACTTTCTGTTCCCCTGTGTGTCTCCTGATTTACATCCGTTTGCTTGTGAAACATCGGGAAGAAAAACACTGAAGGTTCCATCTCTAAAATTGTTGATGGAGACTTGGCATTTAAGCAATAAGATTACATGGATGTGACTATGTTTTGTTTCTTAATAAACTTGCTTTTGCTTCGCATTGTGGACTTGCTCTGAACTCTTTCTTGTGCGAGATCCAAAAACTCTCTCTTGGGTCTGGATCCAGACTTTTTTCCGGTAACAACATTAGTCAGGAAACTGCAGTCACTGTGGTCATTGCTGTTTCCTGCTGATGGCCTGTCAAAACTGTGATGTATCATGTAGCATTCTTTCCCTACTTTCTTCACCCGGTGACCACTACCTCAAATAGGCTTGTGTCCCACTTTCTGCCATAACACTTTCTACAGGAGACTGCGTGGTACTTACAACTTCTTGGCAATTTTCACATCTACTTCATCTAAGATGGAGACCCAGACAATGTCCATGGAGTCGGCCTGAGGACCAATGACAAAGACTATGTTTCCAAAGGCTCCATAACATTTAATCCCTGCAACACTTCAGAAGGCTCATTCTGTTATTATCTTCATCTATAGAAGGGGAAATGAGGTTGAGTGAAGTAAAGAAACTTGCCCAAGATCACAGTGACACAGCTGGAATTAACTCCAATGTCAATCTGATCCTTTGAAACCTGTCTTTAACCACCATGTGAACAAAAGCATCTCTTTTATTCTTTTTATGTTCCCTGTTCCATATCAGCAAGAGTTAAGTAGCCAATACAGCAAGCTCCAATGTTAGAGGATGAGGACTTTGTCTTAGGTTTATGGAGTGGTTTTATTGAACCCTTTGGTGCTACTTGTAAACATTTTCCAGTGTCCTCTAACTTGGGGTTAGGGAGTGAAAACTACCATTTATCGAGCTTCTCGAATAGGTTGCATTTTTTTTCTTTTTTTTTTTTTTGAGACGGAGTCTCACTCTGTCGCCCAGGCTGGAGTGCAGTGGTGCGATCTCGGCTCACTGCAAGCTCTGTCTCCCGGGTTCACGCCATTCTCCTGCTTCAGCCTCCCTAGTAGCTGGGACTACAGGTGCCCACCACCATGCCAGCTAATTTTTTTTGTATTTTTAGTAGAGACGGGGTTTCACCATGTTAGCCAGGATGGTCTTGATCTCCTGACCTCGTGATTCGCCCACCTTGGCCTCCCAAAGTGCTGAGATTACAGGTGTGAGCCAACACACCCGGCTGCATTTATTTACTTACGTATAGTTTACAAATATTCTTCTTTCTCATCTCATTTATAATTAACTAATAACCTTGGAATTATTAAGAGATTGTTGTTTTTAACCTATTTAGCTGTGAGAAAAGCTCACAGAGGTTGTTTCTTGCTGCTTAAAGGTTGTTCCCTTATTTGCCCAGCTACTTGGGACAATCCAGAACTTGATCTCAAGTACTGGGGCTGCCAGCCTCACCTTCTTGCCTGTGCTAGAGGCAGTTGCCCAGGGTTCAGAATTCCTGAATGAGTCCTGAATCAGAGACAAGTAGATACCTCATGCATGCACCATTGTCCTTCCTTTTCAGGTTTGGAGTGTGGTTTCTTTTAGATTATTGAGGTCTTTCTTCCTTTGACATGACAATTGTGTTTCTGTCCTGAAAACCTGGTGTGCTGCTGTCATCCTGGGGCAGCACTGAATACAGAGTTCCCCAGAGGGCAAACGCTCTATGAGGTTCCATCAAAATTCCACTAGGAAGGATGCAAACTAATGCAGTCAAATCTTAAAAGCATTGTGTTTGGTCTATTGCTATAAAGGATTGAAACAACATTAAACTTAGTGCTAGTTACTTATATCTGAAGGTTAGAACATTGGGTCCAAATTTCAATCAGAAGTTTCCACAGGTGACGTATTCAACCACTCACTTTTTATGGTTCTGTTATGACACAAACTACTTGAGTTTTGAAAAACAAAATATTTTAGCCACCATTTTATTGACAGCTTCATTAAATTGTCAACAATTATATGAAAAGTTATTTAGCAAAAGCAAACAAATGAGATCCCTTGTTAAGATAACTACAAGAATTTAATTTTTTTTAGATGAAAACAAGTTTATTAAGAAAGTAAAGCAATAAAGAGTGGCTATTCCATAGGCAAAACAGCAGCCTGAGCTGCTGGTTGGCCATTTTTATGATTATTTCTTGATTATATGCTAAACAAGGGGTGGATTATTCATGAGTTTTCTAGGAAAGGGGTGGACAATTTCCTAGAACTGAGGGTTCCTCTCCTTTTTAGAACATACAGGGTAACTTCCTGATGTTGCCATGGCACTCGTAAACTGTCATGGGCTGGTAAGAGTGTCTTTTAGCATGCTAATATATTATAATTAATGTATAATGACCAGTGAGAACGACAGAGGTCACTCTTGTCTCCATCTTGGCTTTGGTGGGTTTTAGCTGGTTTCTTTACTGTAAACTGTTTTATCAGCAAGGTTTTTATGACCTGTATCTTGTGCCAATCTCCTATCTCATCCTGTGACTTCGAATGCCTAACCTACTGGGAATGCAACCCAGTAAACCTCAGCCGCATTTCGCCCAGCCTCTATTCAAGATGGAGTTGCTCTGGTTAAAACATCTCTGCCATATTTCCCCCCTCCATATTTTTAAGGAGGTAAATTTGAGTAGCAAGGTAGTAAGGAACTTCTTGTAAAAATGGCAATATGTATCAGTGATTCTCCCATCAGGGGCAAGACCATAGTTTGGTAAGGCACATTCTTTACTAGGTGAGAGCCAACGGGAGTGACAGCAATCACCACATGAAATTAGGCATAATTCATAGTTTATCTGTATAGCAGATTGAAAGCCGAGAAAAAAAATTGAGTACTAAATATTGATGTAAATCATCAGATTTTTCAGCAAAGATAGTTCTTGTTTCCCCCAAAATAAAACAAACATTTTATATTTTTAAATATTTTATTTTCCTGTTCTTTGTGAAAACATCAATAAATATCAAAACCTCTCTGCTCTAACACAGAGGGAAACACTGCATAATTAACATTAAACAAGGCAGTATGCCTTACAAGAAAGACATAAAATGTCCAAGGGATATTTAGAACATTTTAGTTCTTAAAGCTTCAACATGAGAAATGTTGACCACACACTGTGAAATCATTTCAATAAATAACAACTGACATTCATCTTTACAGTTACAAAAATAGACACACATACATTCCCCTGCCTTCACATTGATCTCACTGGCCATTTTCTTGGATTCCCCAGCCTCTATCACAGTGGCTGACATGTGATATGTCATCACTAAGAAATATTAACATAACGACTAGAGAATATCTGCAAACCTTCTATCTTCAAATTAAACATGAATCAGGATTGAACTAACTTGGGTTTGACCTAAAATAAACAATAAATACAATGGGAGAGTGTGCAAGTAGATTCAATCATAACCTTATTTTACACGTAAAATATTAACATACAATCTTCTAAAACAAACAAATAAATAAATAAATAAATAGAAGACTTCTCCTAAGCGATGCTCAAACACATTAGGCGTAATCCAGGTGGCCTCTGCAGCTGTGTCTCTCTTTCCTCTTCTGTTCCTACAAGGGCAGGGCCTCCTTCAGGAACAGCCACCAATGATCTTCCTCCTTCCTTCTGGTCAGTTGGATTTGCCACTGTAATGAGAAAATGGGTGCCCTGAGTAGGTGCTCAGGAAAGCTGACTGCACAACACTCTTCTCCTGTCCTGTTTCCCCAGGCTCTAGAGTTTTCTGAATGCAGTTTCCACAGCCTGGCACCCAAGTGGCTACTGCCTGTGACAGCTGTGCTGTGTGGCAAGGACCTCTAGGCTTGGGATGCTCTTTTAGGAATGGGGGTGAGGTGGGGTGGAGGGGTGGCAGTCTACACTGTTTTACTGGCTAAAACAGCCAGAGCCTGTTGCTCTTTGTCATACTGGGCCTCATTTAAGCCTCAAAGCAACCTCATGATGTAGCTACCATTATTTTCCCTGTTTTGCTGAGTCTCAGATAAACTAAATAATACTGTCTTTGAGTGACATGGCTAATAGGTGGTGGCAACCAGGTGTATACCCAGTGCAATATTATTGTGAAATCTCTGCACTTCAACCCTAAACTTTTACAAAAAACCAGGGGGTCTACTTTTCAGGTCTGAAAGTCAGTAGGAACTAGGGGAAATGAAGCTTGTGGTTTTTAACAGGTGGAAAACACTTCAGCACAACTGGCAAACTCCAAAGAGACCTTACATGAAAGCAGTTTTACCTACATTCACTGGCAGGAGGGAAGAACCTGGGTGGTGACCCTGGGCACTGGGAATATCCTCTAGCACCAGAGCAGACTAATAACCTTAATGGCAACTTTGTGAAAATAATAATTTTTTCAATCCTGCAGCTGACCCTTGGGTTTTCCTGATTTACTTTTTAGGGGGCAGATGCTAGTATTTCTGACCAACAGCTCCAGTCGCCTGTGTACATGGAAATTATAACTTACTTTTTCAGCATCTTTTCGATGATTTTCTTAACCATGGGGGATGCGGGGTTGAGACAAGCTTTCTGCCCATTCTTGAGTGTGGCTCTGCAGCGAGAAGGGAATCTCGTGAGACAGGAGGTCGGGCTGAGGACAGGGTTTGGGGCAGCGGGAGAGTCGGGGACCCCAGCGGTGGCAGCGGCAGCGATGGGAGAGACTTACATGACTTCGGTTTGGGCGCAGTGGGGTCCGGGGGACTTCACATTCACACTTTGGATGTTCTTGAGGTGAATTCCCTGCAGGGTCTGCAAGCAATGGCAGCGCAGTTCAGTGGCCAGGGGCGCTCCTAGGGAAGAAGAGACTCGCTGATTGAGCGGGGCTGTCGGCGCGGGGCGCCCACCCCAGCTGCGTCCGGCCCGGGGACCCTAGGGCGTCGGGACCCACCTGCTGCGCGCCGGCCAGCGGCCACCAGAAGCAGGAGCAGCAGCGCCACCCGCAGAAGCCGGGGATTGCTGGGGGCGGCGGAGAGCGCGGCGCGGGCCATGGGGCTCAGCAGGCAGTTCGAGCGGCTGTGCGAGGAGGAGAGCTGGCAAGGAGCTGCCTGTGGCCCGGGCTCTGTGGCTCTCCGAGAACGGCGAACCCCTTTTATGCATGGTTGGGGCTGGAAAGCCCGGAGTCCCGGGCCAGGGAAATTCCCGGAGCTCCAGATCGATCCCGAGTCCGGAAGGAAGGCGACGGCCCCGCCTCTGGGGTGGAGCGGGGTCGGGGCACTCACGAGTGACGGTCGGGTCTGACTGTCTTGCGTAACTCCCGCCAACTGTGGGATGTTCGCTTCTGCCCCAAATCCCTGGAGGGGGAGCGAAAGCCCGCCGCTCTCAGAGATACCGAGATAACCGCCTGCGAGGAGGCGCTTCGTGAACCCAGTGCGGTGCGTCGTGGGTCGGATCCCTTAGACCCACGTAGGGACCGCGCTACATCCTTACCGGTGGGAGTTACTTCTCTGGAAGACATTTCAGTTGTTGGGATTGAAAGAGTTAGGGCAAGAACTGCAGCATGTCTTATCTATCCTGTGTATTTAGTTTGGGTTCTGCAAATTTCATTAATCTTTGAAACAAACGCACGCTTTAACAGTACATCTGTCATCTCAGATGACGCATAAGAGCTTTTGTCTCCTTCCTGGTGTTTTATCATCTTAAAAGCAAATATCACTTTTTTTTTTTTTTTTTTTTTAACGTAGTGGAGCCAGGTGTTGGGTGCGGGAACAGATCATTGCCAAGGGTCAATTCAGTGTTTATTTTAGTTAACAGTGTTGGAATCCCCCATCCTTTCCCTCTTTGAAATCTTGGAACATCTCGAACTCTAGTAATTCCAGTAGCATCAATTTTTTGTTGTATGGAAGGCTATGTTTTGATCCATGGAAGTCACTGGGGAGCTGCGAGGGGCCTGTTGGGCTCAGGAGGTCTGCCTTTTCTAGTACTGTCCCTGGGCAGAAAAGGCCATAGACACCACCAGAAAAGGAGCAGGGAATGAGACTCTGCTTGTTTACTCCTCTAAGCACAAGCAGACGTGTCTGATATATACATACTAGATTACTAACATAATTGCATTTCCATGCCATATGTATTTACCAGCATCCTGGGATTGGTTCCCTCTAGAGAAACAGCTATCAAGGAAATTTCAGTTCTAGAGGAATGTCAATAAAGCATTTCCAAGCCTGTTTAGCTGACGCCTTCTCACTGGATTACTGACTTTTCATCATCAATTTCAATGTCCCCCCCTCCCTTTAAAAATTAAGCTGTAGGCCTACAATACTCTGTCTTAATTCTTCCTGGTGGATGCAGACTTCAGGGATATGAAGATATTCTGCCACTGCTGAGAAGGGCTGGGAGTGGCACGAGGATGAAGTAGTGGGACTGCCTTAGGAATAGAGTGTTCCCTGGATGCTGCAGCTGTAGAGATCATTTGATAAGGATGTCAGGGCTGAAGTCTCAGCCATACCACTAACTTGCTTCATGACCCTTGGTAATTTATGCTTTATTTGCTCATGTTTCTCCCCTGTAGAAGAGCTTGTAATAGTGCCTGCCTCACAGGGTTGTTAGAAGTATTGATTGTTAATATGTGTAAACCATCAGTGCATGTAAAGTGTTATGTAAATATTTGTTAAATAACAAAATAGAAGTGGTGTTTTACAACCTTACTGATATAGGCTGGATGTTTGTGTCTCTTTCAAATTCAGATGTTGAAGCCCTGACTCCCTTATGTGCTAATATTAGAAGACAGGACCATGGGAAGTAATTAGGTTTAGGTGAGGTTATGAAGGTATGGCCCCCATGATGGGATAAGTGCCATTACAGCAAGAGATCAGTAAGCTTTCAATCTCTGGCTCTCTCTCTCTTTCTGCATTGTGAGGACACAGCAAGAAGGCCACCATCTGCAAACTGAGAAGAGGGCCGTCACCAAGCATGAAATCTGCCGGGATCTTAATCTTGGACTCCCCAGCCTCCAGAACTGTGAAATAATTGTTGTTTAAGCCCCCTAGCCTATGGCATTCTGTTATAGCAGCTCAAACTGACTAAGACACTTAACTAAACAGAAAGCACTCTGATAAAGCCTTATGAACACACACACACACAAAGAAAGAAATATTTTCAAAGAAACATCTTCTAATTTACCTTTAAAACTTTTCAGCATCAGAAATTTTAAAGGAGGGTGCATTTCTATCCTTATGGGATCTTAGAATAATTTTTTGATCCATTGTTTGTTTGAAATTTTAGTTTCAATCACTTTCCATATAAAATGAGAACAAGAGTAAAATTCTACCCTATCCATTTATTAGAAAAGATTTATGAAATGACTCTGCCTTGGGCATTAACAGCTAGCTGCCCAAACTTCTTTATTTTGTGCTAAAGAACTAAAGAACAATAGAAAACATCAGCTTATAATGATTGCCAGACTCATCCCAAAGTATTGATGTGAGTAAATAGAAAGAGTAAAATTTCTACTATCTACAGTAACAGCCCTTAAAAAAGATGAGAAATTTCAAGAATCAGCCCATCATTTGTAGAATTACGTACATTATTCCTAGAATTTGTTTACTAAAAATTATTTGCTTTAGGAAGGGAAGTAGAATTCTTTTTTCTTTTCTTAATGTACCACTTTCCATGATTTAACTTATGACAGCCCCAGACAAAGCTTCTGAAGTTTTTAAGGGCACCAGTGTTATGAAACTTACCATAATAAATTCCTTCTTGTCTTAATATGAGTTGAGTGCCACTGTTACAGGCACAAGTTGAAAACCCACGCAATTACTAACTCAAAGATGCTATCTCTAAAATGGAAGCACAGTTTCCTAAATTCCATTCTGCCCTTTAATTTTTATTGTATTTTTCAGATTTGACTAGTACAATCTAATATACCTGCAAAATGTAGGCTTACTGCTCCATGCCGACCACTGACATTCTTGCTACTTGGGCAGCAAAATGAGTGGTGTGGCTCTGCTTTACCGTGAATTGCCTTGAAGATTTTGCTGATATAACTTCCAACATAAAGCTTGCTCCTCTAGAGGAACAGACTAGAAAGATAAATAAAGAAGTACAACTGATTTTAGAGACAGATCTGATGGAGGTTGAGATATGGGGCTCTGGAATTACGGAATAGAAGACAGATAACTTGGCTCATGATAAGACTTGTTAGTCCTCACACTGTTTATTTTTAGCGACTCCTTTGCTTTCAGGTTTTGCTGCCACGCATACAAAGTGGACAGTGGTACAACCCCTTTGTTGTGTCTGACTCCATGAAGAAATACATAATTGACTTAGTTACATACTATGTGTATTTCTTGTTATTTTTTTCACTAAAGAATTGAGGCAGTCTCTCGATGACCAGAGCCTAGGAATACTTCACAGTATTATAAACATAGCAACTGACATGTTCTGTGGGGCTTTTGTGATTTTTTGAAAACTGTGGTTTATATTTATTGTGCTAAATTTTTCCTTACTGGCTCTGGCACCCCAGCTTTGGGTTGTGGTCCTGCGGAAGAAAAATTCTTGCTTGTCTGTGGTTCTTTAGTGGATTGCTTGTTAGCTCAGGGATTGTGGCCACCACTCATTGAAACATGTGCTCTGGAGATAAAGCGCCAAAGGAAGAGAAGGGAAGTAATATTTATTTATTAGGTTCCAATTCTTGATTAGATGCAGTGCCTGAGTTTTTCGCTGTACTGTCATTTTAATAATTTCAAGAATGCTGGGAGGCTGGTATCATGAGTCTTATTTTATATGTAAGGAAACTGGAGTACATGGTCTTAGAAGTGGAATTAAATTCAAACCCAAGACTGTCTGACTCAGAAGCTCATAGCCCGTCTTTCTCTAGACAAGAAAGGAAGTGATTAGGGAAGAAGAGGACACATAAAAGAATCTTAATTAAGTCTATGGAGGATATTTTATTATTTTTCAACCCTACCAGAAAATAATGCATTTATTAAAATATTTAATACAGTTTTGATTAGGAACCAAACAGATATGTAGAAGTGATGACAACTAGTAGCCTCCAGAGTCCCAGCAGCCCAGAGAATCTCCTGCTCATTGTGCCATCAGCCCCCAAATCCACTCCATGAAGTTCCCAGTAACTCCCAACACCATATCAGAATCTGATATTATGATTGAAGGCAGGCTGGGAGTGGTATCTCACACCTGTAATTCCAGCACTCTGGGAAGCCAAGACAGTAGGATCACTTGAGGCCAGGAGTTCAAAACCAGCCTGAGCAAGATAGTGAGACCCTGTCTGTATGGAAAAAAAAAATTGAAGGCAGATGGTAGGTAGCATAGGTAAAGGATCTAGCTAAGCATCTTACCTCTAGCAGCTCTCAAAGTATCTTAGAAGGCACTAATAAGAAGGTAGATAGCACTATAAACTGTTAAAGCTTGGTCTGTCATCAAGAGACTAGAGCAATATTTCAATATGTATAAACTACAAGTCATGATCCACTAGAGGGTCATAAAGTCAGTTTTGTGGGTTGTAACCAGTATTTAAAAATATAAAGGGGCAGTGGCTCATGCCTGTAATCCCAGCACTTTGGGAGGCCGAGGCGGGCAGATCACGAGGCCAAGAGATTGAGACCATCCTGGCCAACATGGTGAAACCCTGTCTCTACTAAAAATACAAAAAAAAATTAGCCGGGCATAGTGGCAGGCACCTGTAGTCCCAGGTACTTGGGAGGCTGAGGCAGGAGAATAGCTTGAACCCAGGAGGCAGAGGTTGCAGTGAGCTGAGATTACACCTCTGCACTCCAGCCTGGTGACAGAGCAAGACTCCACCTCAAAAAAAAATTTATATATATATATATATATGAATAAAATAGGATAGAATTTAAAAATGCATATGCCATAATGCATCACATACTGTTAGTTTAACTGTTATTTTATGACACTTTTGTGTCTTATACAGATGGGTAACTGTGTAAAACTAAACACTTGATGCACAAGATGCAAAAACAGAACTTCCAGGAGTGAAAATATCCCTTCAGAGATGTTATTATATTGATCAAGGCTGTAACTATATAATAAGTTCCAAGTTTGTAGACATTATCTCCTGAGAATTTCCAATCAGGAAAAAAAAAATGGAAGCATATTCCATTTTAATGTTATCACTCCCTAAAAGTTTGCACAACAGGGAGTTCCAGTAAATTGCTGAGCTTTTCCCAGCAGGAATGCCAGCTTGGGATGTTCCTGCTGATAAGGGTGGCCACTTGGCAGTGTTCTCAGCAGAGTTAAAAGATTAACATAGTACCAGTATTGGTTTGCTTAGAAGAATTTGTTTCAGTCCCTTGGTCATTTGGGCCACACTGACGAATTATTATATCCAGCTATGAATGTTGCTTGTGGCAGGTACAAAAGGGAAATAAAGAAAATATTAAACCTTAATACTTTACCACTGGCACCCTACTTCCTGGTGTGTCAATTTTTCAAAAAAAATCAATGGAAGTACCTGTTCAATTTTAACATTCTTTGTTTATTTTTGCCAAAATCTTTGTCTTTGCCAAATGTCTAACTCAACCTACCAACTTATCTATGACAGTACACAAAATAACAATATACTAATATGAAAATTATAATTATGAATAATAACTGATAATAACAAAAATGTTATTTTGTACATTTTTATATCTGGAAGAGGGCTGAGATTGTGCACGCATGTGTATATGTGTGTGCATGTGTGTGTGTATATGTGTATAACATCTCCTTACACGTAGACACAAACTCAAGACATAGATACTCAAAATATGCCCATTTTTCACATTATGAAACCAAGGTATCTGCCATACTAACAAAATTGGAACTCAAAATATGGGCAAAAGAGACACTTTGAATGTTTATACATAAGTGAGTGACATGGTTGTATTTGTATTTTAGCAAAATAACTTTTGTGGCATTGAAGGTAAAATGCAGGGGAAATATTTAGGTTACCTAGAATCATTTTGATATTTCCCAAAATTGTCTCTAAGATTTCTTATTGCGGGTCCACAATACCCCTTAGTTTTGGATTAATTTGACCCACAGAAGGTATTGAGGCAATACCTTTCTGAAAACTCCATATTTGAGCCTGAAGCATGCTTTTACTCTTTCAAGACCAATATTAATTTTATATGCTAACAATGTAACCACATTCTTTGTTTCTATTATAGAATTTTGTTGAATTTAATATATATATTATTAATTTATAATATATAAATTATTTGTTGGATACAAATTGAAAGTCTTTGGACTACAGAGGAGTTTCTGTAATAATATAGTTATCTGGGATGTAATCCTTTTCTGCTACATCTTTACTGTCATTTTTTTCTCTACTTTGCATGCATATCCATGATAAAAATAGATAGAAAATACAGTTTTGTTAGATAAAACATTGTTAGCTCTCTTGTATACCTGCAACAATTACACTTGGAACAAAACAATAACAGTGGCTATATTTTAAATTTTAAGGTCCCAACAGTCCCTTATAAAAGTCTAATCTCTACTGTCCTTAAACTCATTTCCTTTAAATCAGATTAAATTTGACTATATGCGTTCATTCCACCAAGGAGAAAACTATTCAATCTCACTCATTATTGTAGCTCCCAGACCACACTGAAAGTACAAAAGGTCCCAAGGGATTTATCCAAGCAAAATATTCAGGGCTGTCCATCTGTACTTTGACTTATACTTGTTTTCCATAAAAGGACAAACATTGATATGGTCATTTTAAGTGCAGCACTGTGCAGCTTTTATCCATTCTGTAGCACAGAAATCTTTGGTAAGGTTGGTAATAACAGTGCTTGCTGGTCTCTTAAGTGCAAAGTACAGTCTTTCTTCCAGAGTCGTGCCACCTCCCTGGAAGGAAAGAGCAGCAAGGAGAAACAAAACTCTTAATTTTGGCAGTGTGTGAAACACTATGATAGCCCCTTTTCCCTTCCCACTCCTCCATCCCTGTGGCACACAGCCAGGAAGCAGATGAAGGATAGTTCATGAGTTCAAAAAGAAGGGGAGACATTGAGAGTGGTAAGAAAAATAAAATAAAATAATGAATGATTTTCAAGAGAGGGAAAAGAGAGGCACATCCAAGGGATTTGAGGTTACTTAGCTAACTTTGAAAGTTTTGCCAACTGGTAGTCCAAGATTCAGGAATGAAGACTTTGAAATGAGAAATAAAATTAAAGTAGCTGAAAAGGTGGAATGGAGACTAGGAGCTACTTCTGTGCTCCAGTGCCCTTCTGATTCTATATTTTCTTCTTGCCTTATTCAGATGTTTGCCAAACTAACATTCAGGCCATGTAGGACATTGACTACACTGTCTCTCCTCTTCCTCAGTGCAGTTCTAAGGCTACACATATACTCAACCA